>NC_057802.1:46038277-46057162 GCF_018294505.1 Triticum aestivum
CTGGGCCTGGGCGGGCCAGCGGCGGGGTGGGTCTGCTTCGTGGCTTCCGGGAGGCGGGGGAGAGGCGATGAGCGGCAGGGTGCTGGCGGCGCCATCGCCGGCTTGCTGCAGCGTAGCGGCGGGGCTTAGCGGACCCGTTTCGGGCCTGGCCGGGCCAGGGGTGGCCTGGCATGCCCTGCTGCCGCGTCCGGACGGCTACCGCGACGGTGCCGCAGGCTCTGGCCTCTCGCACGACGGCGGTGGAGGTGGTTCCCTCCCGTTCGGCTTCGGTGCTGCTTCTCCCTCCGCGGGGTGCTTCTCTCCGGCCCTCTTGGCCTCGTGTTGGTGTTCGCAGTGAGGCGGCGTGGGTGACGGCGCAACCGCGATGGCGCATGATGGTGGGCGGCGGTCTAGCTGGTCGGCTTCGGTCCGTTGGGCGGTGGGGATTGGAGTACGGGAGAAATCCTTGCCGGTCTTCGGCCCCGATGCGGTGACACCTGTGGGTGCCACCATTCCTTCCTGGAGGGTGTCGGTGATATCCATCCCCCACCTCCCTCCGCGTGCTGGGGAAACCCTAGGACATGTCCGGGCAGCAGCGTCGTCGGCGTCGCTTTCCTTCTTGGAGGTGTTGTTTTGTACGCGGTGGTCCGGAGCCTCGGGTTGTAGTGGTTTGTCTCTGGTGGGCGTAGCGGTGGCGGGTGATCCGCGCTCTGTCGAGCTGCCGTTGTTGGCATTTGCTTCTTCTTCTTTTTCTTTTGGGCTTGTTGTGCTGTTCGCCCCCCTGTATCGGTGTTGGTTGCTTTGGAATACAAAAGCGGGGGAAACCCTTTTTTGGTAAAAGATTGATCTAATCTGTGGAAAACAAAAGCACCATGAAAAAAAACAGAAGTTTTGCATGGCGCCTTGCCAGCAATTCTACCCGGACAGAGACAGTGCGATGCCATAGAAACATGACTCATACAGTGATACTGATATTTGCTCTATATGTAATGGTGAGGATAATTGGAGGCATGCCCTCATCGATAATACGGCCAAATGTGTATGCGTCTAGTCACTCCTGGATGAAGAGCTCGTGGAACACTTGACCCCCTGAAGAAAACTTTTTGAAAATTCATGTTGATGCTTCTGCCTCAAGGAACGAAGAAAGCGGGTGGCTCTCTGCCGTGATCATCGGGGCAACTACATGGGGGCTTCTGCGGTAGTGATTAATGATATGATTCAGCAGAAGATTCTTGAGGCCACGGCGTGCAGAGAAGCATTTGCGCTGGCAGATGATCTTTATGTTTGAAAGGTTCATGTGGTGACGGATTCTTGGCGACTGTACAGCACCTTCAAAGCGAATATCATGGCACCAGTAGTATGGTTATGAAGGACATTAGAGCAAAGATGGCGAGCCTGGATGATGTATGTGCTGAGCATGAGGCTAGAGAGTCTAATTATGAAGCTCATGAACTAGCTAGGGCTGCTGTTTATTTTGATTTGGGGCGTCATGTGTGGCTTTTAAATACCCTTGACATTGCATGTATTCCTTCTTGTGCTTTGAGTGAAAATAGAGACTGATAACGTGTGTGTTCCGCTACCTGGTTCAAAGAAGCTCGAAATCTTAAAACATTTGGGCTCGGGGGATATACCCTGTTTGAATTTACATGTCCACTGAGTAAAAAACACCTTCAAACACAATGAGATACATGCATCTATGGTTTCTTTTGCAGGTAAACATGCATCAAATCAAGTATCTAACTCTAAAGAATGCAGTTATTGACTATTGGCAGCAGCAGCTCCATGTAATTTTCAGGACAATGGGAAATGTAAATAAAATGTACTGTCAGTATATGTGTTATCTTCTTGTATACTTCATCTAAGGGTAATTAAATATGCGGAAGCCAGCTTTCCTATAGAGATTGTATGGACCTCAGAAGTAGCACAAACAAAGAAGTGAAGCAATGCTACTACCAAGTAGCCGCATAGATCAGTACATTCTGTCAAGAACACAGTTTGCGACAGAAAGGCTACAAGCTCAACCATAGTCTTGATAAATGTCTACTCCTAAGACAACAAAATGGAAATCTAGCAACACCGGTCAGTTTAACTTGACACACATTGTCAGAACAAGTAAACTAGTCATTACAACATATCGATAAGGATAGATACTACTGGATATAGGCAAGCATCAGGGCGTACCAAATCAATGCTAGATGGTAGTATGGCACTTCCTAATGCATATGTAACTCAAACATTGGCTGGGAAAAGCCAGGTAGGATGCCATACCCCGCAAGTTGCCTCCGTCGCCGCCGTCTCAAATGGCAATGGCACCACTGTATTGTCTCTCACGTTGTACATGACACAGTCAAACAGGTCATCCTCAGGGACCCTCTTCTGCTCTCTCGGAAGAGGCAGATTCCGTTCGGTCATAGCGTAGACGCAGTCTTCTCGAGCTCCAGGCTGGGCAGGGAGCGACTCGGAGCAGCCTCGGCTGACAAACAGAGCACGCCCCATCAGTGTATCCACCTTGCTCCAGTGCCCAGGGCCGCTGCCGCAGGCCCACCGCCTCCGAGACCTCGAACCGGGTCCGTATCGCCCTCACGTAAAAGGGGTCCCAGTGATCCACGTCGACCTGCCGTTCCACCAGCAGCAGCTGATGGCCGGATGCGACCAGGTAGAAGAAGATGCCCAGTTGGCAGCCGGCAGTCGAGTCAGTTTTGACGTGATCTCTTGGTGGGCGCTTACACATTGGACGGAGCTGACAGCGGCCTGCTCGTCGCAGGTATCCAAGGCATGCAGCTCCGGTGGTTCAAGACAGCCATTACCATATTCTGCAGCGAGGACGTAAAGCTTCTCTTTGAAGATTGCAATGTCAACGACATGGGTTTCTCCAGGGGGCTCCCACACCTTGGCCGAGCATGTTCCGAAACCCTGTGGCTGCCCGCGAGCAAAGATCTTGACCTTGTCCATGGCAAGGAGAGCGACAATCTTATCAGACACCACCACCTTGCTTATCCTGTCAAAGCTGTGGTAACGTTGGTCCATGTCGTCTTTGTCCAGGCTGATCTGTTGAGGGGTAGCCCCCCCGGTGGAAGGGTTCATTAAGCAGCAGCTGCGGTCGCAGAACACCAGGAAGAGCATGCTGCCCGCGGAGACACGGAATTCGATGTCATCGTAGTCAAGATCCAAGTGGTGGATTTTGCCGTGGGGGAAGGTGAGGTAGGTCTTGTCACGGAGGACGATCCAGAGGAGCGCTGGGTGGAGCGGGGGATAGGGTTTTGGCGCGAGGAAGAATTTGGAACGATCGGCGCTTGCCTGTGTCACCTGCAATATTAAAGCGAAGGAAGGTCAGCTCTGAACAAGTTGTTGAACAATGAATGACGAAAAAGCTAAACATGGACAAGTTATTTAACATGAGAAAATGGAACCTTCACAGCAGTCATAACACTGAAGAAAAGTGGAGTACATTGGTTTTAGCTAAGAGTAACATCAAACTGAACTTACTGTTTGCCACATTTGCTGGACACTCACAGGACTAGAACAATTAGGCAGAACATTCTCACAGTAGTACTAGTTCATGGTAAAGTAATGCCAGGTTTGATGATTTATTTATTTATAGTTTTCATACTTTGGTTCCTCAATATAACTCTGACTATCTACCAGCTATCAGTAATGTGAAGTAAAGATTCGGATTGTCAATTTAGAACCAGATTTGTTTAGAACTCCTAAGAAATACAAAGGGTACCTGGAAGTAGAAAATTCCGATTCACCAAGAACACAAATTGTATCCATGGACACACAAAGAACTACAGAAAAGTTCAGATTCTTACCTTGTTCTTCCGCGTCCTGTTTGTTCGAGGTTGCTCCTCCACGCGGGACTCGGCGTCGTCGACGATCCCTGGACGTTGTTGCTCCTCCATGCCAGCGCTCTGGCTTCCTTTAAGTCCCCCTCCGCACCTGCTGCTGCCTTCGTCGCCATTGCCGGCGCCGGCGCCGTCGAGGCAGTCCTCCATCGGCCCTTGCTCCTCCTCGAAATGAGTAGAGGAGGTCAGAGGCTCAGAGTCGCAGAGGGCGCGGGATTGGAGAGGCCGGCGGCTAGTCTGTTGCGGCGGAGCGGGAGAATGTGAGGAGGCGGGAGGTATCCGGGGATTGGACGGTGGCTATCGGGTAGCTAGCCGGCGGCGCTCCGGGGGCGCTCCTCGACCTAATAAACACTCGTATCCTGGCAACTGTACGAGACGTGTGTGTGGGTTCGACGTGGGGGACAGCCCACATATCCGATGCGGCCCGTGGATGGATGTTCATCACCTACGGCGTTAGGCCAACTTCCAAAAAAAATAACTACAATGCACAGATGCATTTGGTCCGTTCACGTCCGTTTGAGTTTGTGCCGACAAAAATCACGACTCAACGCGTCGATACAAAGGTACGGGTGTCCTAAATTTAGGTCGGGTTTGCGTCCGCAAGGACTATGCAGAGAATGTGTCAGGAGAAGCTGACTGCATGGCAATATCGTTAGGAGCAGAGGACGTACTGCTGGGAGATTCATCACTATGATAAGAAGCCGAGAGAGTGGCAATAGCATCACGAGTAGATGTACTTCTTGGGGACCCGTCGTAGTTTCAGCAGCAAGAGATCAGTGTAAACCATGATAACTACCATTCATCGGTGAAATGTGTAGTTATCATGTGATTAGAACTAGAAGAGATCTTTCTTTCTCTTGTGATTAGAAACGTAGTTATTACTGGTCCTGTGTGCTTGCACTTCCGTTGCATTGACTTGAGAAATAGAGGATATCTTTCTGTTTTCTTAGTCAATCTCAATTTCACCTATTCTTTTACATAGGAGTAGAAGTCCTGATAAGAGAAAACTAACTGTGGTACCCAAACAATAGGAGATAGCAACTGCTTGACAACAGTATATTAACTTGTAAGATCTGCTTGTTGTTGCTATATATTGCATATGCTAGACAGCTCCTGACCAAACTCGTAGAAGTCTGCGTCAGTAGCACTCATACTTAATTTTTCAATTCTCGCGCCGCTTGGTCCTAACTGGTGAGTGGTGGTGTGGAGTGCTGCCTGATGGGTTATTTGCTTTGCACTATATAGTATTCTGCTCCAGTTGAGGACACTGGTTAATCTTGTTCTCTCTCTCTGCCCTGGTTGTGGTCTGGACCCGCAGCCATCGAGAAGTTTGATCTTATTGAGGGCCAGAAGACCGATGGATGGATGGAGCTTGTAGTGTCGGGTTGCTGGTGAGTGTTAGATTTCTGGTGGTGTGGAGTGCCTGATGGGTTGTTTCTTTGCTCTTAGATCCTTTTGTGTATTCAACAAACACAAGGAAGGATTTTTTTGATGAGTTGTTACCATTGAGACTGAAGAATGATGGATGGCAATGAGTATTGGAAGCTGTTAGATTCATCCATGAGCTTATTTACTTTGTCGTGGTGGTGGAAATGATGTTGTAGGATGATGGTATGGAATGGGTTCAGCTTCATGAATGAAATTTTGGAATGAACAGGACAGCTTCATTCTTTTTGAATAAAATTATACTGTCGTTGTGCATGTAATTCTTTCCAAGGTGTTATGCTGCCGAAATTTCTAGCAAAAATTATATCGACTTGTCCAAATTTTGGCCTTGTTTGTTAGAAAACAAAAGCTTTAGGGCGTTGAATTCCAAATTTTGGCCCTTTTTGTAAGAAAGCAAAAGCTTTATTGTCCGATCACAAGATAAAGGGTTTTCCCTGGAGATGCAGGTGGTCATGAGGTGATCCATAGTTTCCGATGCTTGGTCGCAGAGAGGGTACTTATCTGGTCTCGGCAGGCCCTTTTTCTTGAGCCTATCCGCATCTATTGCGGAGTACAAGCCAAGGGAAGAACAGATATTCGATTCGGAGCTCAAGCTCAGCTCAACCTGAAATAATCACCGCTCACTAGCATGTGGATGTGTGTTGATTGTTGTATATCTAGCAGGTATAGAAGATGTATTGTAGGCAAATATAGTCTGCTCATGGGGCGCATTAATTGCAACGGCAGACGGTAGGATAGAGGCGGAACAGCTGAGCCTGCACGACTCAGTTAATGCACTGTCCTAGGTTGAGCCGTCTCCGTGGCTTAGCAGCTGTAATGGCCACCCGACGCCCACATTTGGCTTAGCCACAATTCTTTATGCGGGATTATGTCAAAGTCCATTTTATGTGGCTAATGTGCCATCCACATATTACCACTAATATGATTCATGTGCACCTTCTCACATCTTGAAAGTGAATGTCGCCTTGAGCTTAAGGCTGTTGCTCGGCTAAATGCTACACCGTATCTAGTTTTACAGACCCTTTGAACATTAAACTTGGAGAAATCAAGTGGACAGTTTGCATGATTGAAATCAGAATACAACAACACGATTCAAGTGCAAGATGCCAGCATTCACATTTGGTAGTTTTCATACATGTGTTTATCACACCATGCTAATGTTAACTAAATCTACATATGGCATGGCAATATACTGAAAGAGTGAGAGAAAATGTATGCATGGTCAATGAGGATGCAAACCATGTTTTGTACTCCATGGCTGACAAAAGCTCGACAGTGTAGAAACAACACCTGACCAAGCCACCAATTGGTGGTGCATACGGAGGAAGCACCTTCACAAGGACGACCACCCCTATGTCCCGAATTAGAACCTTGGCTAAAACCGTAGGGCACAACATTTTTTAAATTTCTTTAAAATTACATGTACATTTTTTTGAATGGTAAGAAACACTTTTTATACTATACAAACATTTTTCTACATTATATAAGTATTTAAAAAAAATGGCAAACACATTTTCGAAAGATATGTTTTTTGAATATCACGTACATTTATGTGAAGGTATGCAACATTTTTTTTGAATTATGCAAACATTTTTTAATATTGTATAATATTTTTTTACAATGTATAAGTATTTTTATTAAATGTCATGAACATTTTTTGAAGTGTGTGAACATTTTCTGAATGTCATGACCATTTTGTTCAAATGCCAACATCTTTTTAAAAGTTCGCAGAGTTTTTTGTAACATTGCATGAACTTAATTAATTTTGTGTGGATGATGAACATTTTTTGTTAAATTTAAATATAACATTTTTAATTCCAAAAGTGTAAATAAAATTAATTACACAAAAAAGGAAATAGCATTCCTACCCGCCCTGGGCCAGAGCAGTAGCGTGTCGCTTGACGCGAGTGCACGCTTAGCTGTGCCTAAAAAAAGGTCGTGTGGCCTAGTCGCGTGTGCCAGAGGTGAGACTTAGTCAAGTCTCGCCGCAGGTGAGAAGTAGTCATGGTGATGCATCCATATGAACACATCAACAGTGCAATAAAGCCCCCAGCCCAACAACAACCACCCAGTAAAATGCTATTTACTTGGGGGCCTCAGCGGGGACCTATGATGGACTGCGTGACCCTCCATCTTTGGAGGCTCAAGCTTGCAACAAGGCTTTAGCTCTTGCAAAAGATCTCAATCTGCACAAAGTGGTGATAGCTCCAGACTGCCTTGAGGTAATTACAAACATCAACATGGGTGCAACTTCTGTGTATGCATCGGTTCTCTGCGAAATAGATCATCGCATGAAGGAGTTTGAAGAAGTATGCTTCCGGTTCAATCCTCGCGAGTCAAATTCTGAAGCTCATGATCTAGCTAAAGCTTCTTCGACGCTTACAAGCGGGCTCCATGTGTGGCTAGGGGTAGTGTCTGATATCATATGTATCTCGGACACTTTGATCTTTGAATAAAATCCCTAGTTGCCCTAAAAGATGTAAAATGCTATTTAGCCCGAAGAACCATGAAACAAGCCAGTGAAAAAGAGAAAGAAACAAAGAAAACTGAAGAAAAAAAAGAAAAAATAAAATAAAATAAAGTAAAAAACAGAAAAAGAAAGGGAAATGATTGCTCTCAGCCAGCTGATAATCACGGTTCGTCTGCCTGTTGCGTGCCACGCGTCCTTAGCATAAAGGCAAGTGCAAGCACCTATTTCAACAACAACGGCGTTGTTGCAAATCTTGGCGGCAAACATCTACTGTTATGCGACACGTTTTTGTTTTGTAAAAATATAATCCTGCAATAAGTTTTCTGTTGCAAAAAATAAATCCGCAACAAGACAGTTGTTGTAGAAAAATTCTAAAAAAAAACTGCAACACGATGTCTGTTGCAAAATTTTTTTTGCAACAAGAGGTCTGTTACTGAAAATTTTACAACAAGATGTCTATTGCAAGAAATTTGAAAAAGTGTTAAAATTGCCCGACTGATTTTAACGCAAGCTAAGCCGCCTCCGATAAGCGCCACGCGTCCTTTGTGTGGCCCACGCACCCCTTTGCTTCGTAGTCTTATCGCTCGCGAGAGAAGCGGCATCCACTCGTTTTCTTCATGTGCGTCATCCCTTACCTCTGTCTCCGCTCACCTCGGCGCACAATCTTCTCTGCAACTTCCCTCCCGGCTCTCTTTCCCCATCAACCAAGCAACCAAGCACAAGGTCCGCCGTGGGGAGCAGTGACCCCTCCGACCACCGCGCGATGCAGCAAGATGTCCGACACCGGGGGAGACCGGGAGCGCTGCATACCGGGGCTTGGCCGCTGCGGCTGACCACGAGTGGTGTTACTCAGGCGGGGTTGCAACTTGTGAGCGGCAGCGACGCGAGGCGGTTCTTCTGCAACGCCGGAGACGCTATTGCGGCAAATGGGGAACGACGTCGGGTCCTTCCAGGCGACGACCGCCATGAGCGCTCCCTGCTGTCCCAACCTCCCTGCCCTACTACATCACTGGCCGGCAGACCCGCTGCTGTGTCGCAAAACTCTCCAATCTGGGAGCCTGATGGAGATCAGAGGCAACACTCATCGGCGCCCATAGATGCTGTGATGCAGCATTCACCGGTGGCCTCGCCACGCTGCATCCCGGCAGCCGTCGCGTTTCGCTGCGATGGAGCTCTCATCGGCTCACCCGCTGTCTTGGAGCTGCAGCAAAGCACTCACCAGCGATCTCGCCACTGCTCGTCGGCGCTGCAATGGAGCGCTCGCAGGCGCTCCCGACGCTGAAATGGAGCGCTTCACCGGCGGTCTTGGAGCTGCAATGGAGCGCTCACCTGCGGTCTCGCCGCTGCTCACCGGCGCTACAATGGGGACGCTTCATCGGGCGGTCTCGGAGCTGCCATGGAGCGCTCAACGGCAGTCTTGCCACTGCTTGTCGGCCGGCGCTGCAATGGAGCACTCGTCGGCGCTCCCGACGCTGCAACCGAGCGAGCGACGACCAACGGAGGGCACGTTCTACTACGTCGGGAGCCCCGTTGCCGGCCGCTGACACTGAAGAGGAGCGTTGCTTTGGGAGGGGGACGTGCGCTGCGGGAGAGCGCGATTCAGGATCTGCGAGAGACAAAAGGACGGTTGTGATGGTGTGTATCGAACGGCAGTGGAGACGGCTTACGTTTTGCTGAAATCAACTGGATGATTGGTAGCACGTGCCAGAAATTTTCACAACAAGACATGTGTTGCAATGATTGATGGTAACGCTCTGCCGCTCAATTCATCAAATCTAATGGCTCATTCCCGGCGAGCTTTTAAAAAAATCAGCCAGCGGACCCATAGCGCGCCCCGGAAAGAAACGATGAAAACCAATGAAAAAACAAGGAAAGACCAAAAGGAAAAAAGCCCCAAAACAAATGAAAAAAAGACGAGACACGAGCGAAAGTCCGTCAAGCCCTAGAATCGAGGCGAGGCGGCGGCCACGGCGGAGACGAGGGAAAAGGAAATCGAATCGGGGAGGCGAAGGAAGAGGGATCGGTCGCAACTCGCAACCATGTCTCTCCGGGCCCTCGGTTCGCTCCTCACACGGAGGTTCTCGCCACGCGCGCAGGCACAAGCGCCGGGGACCCGAGGATCGGCTGCTGGGAGGCCGTCACGCTTTCTCCACTCCTGGAGGAGCCTCGCCGTCGGTGGCGCCGCTATAGCCGCGGCTGCGTCATCCGGTGGACTGGCGTTTCTGTATCTCAAGAAAGACACAGATGCGTCTGTTGGCAAGGTGATTGGGGACGAGAAGGCCGGGAAGGAGGTGACTGACATGAAGCCCGGAAAGGTCATCAGCGACGAGGCGCGCGACGACGGGAACAGCGGGACATGGAGGCGGAGTTCGAGGACTGGATGAAGAAGTACAACAAAACATACTTCGATGAGGAAGAGAAGGCCATGCGGTTTCAATTGTTCAAGGCCAGAGTCGAGGAACTCGACTCACACCACACCACACCTCGTCTGCACGAAAGAAATACGGCTTTTTTGTAGACTTTACACCTCAAGAGCAGGCGAGGCTACGTGGAGTATCTCCGCCGGACGAGGAGTTCTACGAGTTCCTCAAGTCTCGTCCCGAGTTTATCAACTATCACAATGGACGACTTCCTGGAAATAAGGCGTGATCGATCCAAGCCGGCCGTCGTGAAGCAGGCAGGCAACCCGCAGCCACACACAGGCAGCTCAAGTATGGAATGTGACTAGCTTGCTGAATTCGCTGGCCGATCGAGTACCCACGTTTGAAGTTTCTGCCTGGTTATGGACTAGAACTAGATTGGTGCCTGCTTACTTAATACTCCTATCTAATGCAATGGTAACGAACCTCGTGTAAGTTGAAATTAGAAAGCTTGGGCTCCTTTAAGTTTGCCATATGTTAACCTGAATCATGTGCTGAAACTAAACAACGATATTATATTTGCTCAAAAAGAAAGGACTCCATAGTCTAGACATGAACATGCGTAGACACGTTCAATGCAAACCAGTGGGGTTACCCGCGCATTTAGCTACGGCTAGTTATCTTTATAATTTTGTACTTTAAAATCTATATTTTTGACATTCAAAATATGTCTTTGTATTTAAAGATAATATCATTATATATAGTTGAAACTTCCTTAACAGTGTCGGAACACAATTTGATAGTTTATAATGAAATTATCTTATTAGCAGCATATGTATTATTGTTTCTAAATCAATTGTTTTTAGGCCAAGTCAAGAATTAAGCATATCTATGTTAAATTAAATGTCTTGGAGTATGAGTTGCGAGAGATCTGATGCATATGATTGTTTCTTTATTTCTAGCACTACTGAAATCGCCGAAGACGCCTAGTTCCAAACTTTTTGCCGAGCGCTTTTCACTGGAAGCTCAGCAATGTTACCCGTTTGCCGAGTAGTACTAAGTTAAAAAAAACTTAGTAATGATGAGAAACTCGGAAAAGAAGACTGATTGCCCAGTGTTGTGGAAATAAATTTGGCGATAAGATGAAACTTGGTAAAGTCTAATATTTGCCGAGCGTCAGGCAAAAGAAACTAGGCAAACACCTGATCAATGGGACCCACACGGGACCATGCAAGTGACATGGGGAAACCTTTGCCGAGTTTCCACACTAAGGGAAACTCGGCAAAGCTTTTACCCTCCATCTGCCTCGCCTATAAACAACACACAACAGACGTTTGCTAGTATTTAGAAAGCAACAAATGGATATTTAGCTAGTATTTGCAAATAGTTTCCTTGGATCTTCCATCTACATCAGATTGCAAGAGGGTGTGCCTTTGACAAGTATGACACATAAAATTCAATCCATATAGTATGAAAAATCTCATACAAAAAGGTACCTCTTCTAACCACACACACCTTCCAGAATCTTGTTCTGTCCACTACCAATTATCTTTCTATAGAACTTATACAAAACTAGAAATGACCGGAGTCAAAGATGTCTAAACCGGTTATAGGAGAAGAATGATTGTAAAGTGAACGGTTTCCAAAGTTAGGGGTAAACTGAACCAAATCAAAGTTTAAGTTGTTACCTAAAAGTCTAAAACTCTAGAACAAGTTCAGCGAAGCAACATGAACCCTAGCTGCGCATCGAATTTGGTGTGACTTGCAAGGCCTGTACGACACCTGTTTTGGTGCAGCACCAGGCCAGCCGGGAGCCCGGGACACAATGCTCGACAAGGCCACAAGGAAGAAGGAAGCAATGGTTGACAGGTTGACTAATAAAGCTTGGCGATATTTGCCTAAAAAAATCATAGTAGTGCAGTACCCATGTTTTGATCAATCCATTCACGTCAGAGTTTCAACACTGATGTTAAAGAAACACTGCAGTAAATTCACATGAACCAACATGATACTATATGTCACACAGGAAATTGTGGGGAGCAAAATACTGGCCTCTGCTACTTGTTGACGTATATGTCGTCTGAACATAGGCCGGGTCCTTAGCCCTCACTACTGGCCTGCTACTAGTAAGTTTAAGCTAGATTCGTTATGTCATGGAGTTCACTCAAACACTGAGCATGTGAGCACCACAGAATTTTGTGCGGTGCTGCAGCACGTGTGTACCTGCATTTCACGGACTTTGCTCAGCATGAACTCCAGCCGCTGCTCCAGATCGTCGAGTTCCGCGGCCGTCGCGTCGGATGGCAGGTCTTCTCCGGTCTGCCTCCTCATGCTGGCCTCAAGACGGTCATGCTCACACCTCAGCCCTGCGATGATATCGGCCAACGGTTGCTGCTGTGTGCAAAGAATCGCATAGATCAATCAGAAGGCAAGCATGCAGTTAACTAACTCTTGAGTGTACAAATGTATGTATGTATGTATGTTGTACATGACTGGATGTGTTTGTTTATTGACCTGATGATCATCATGATGTATCCCCTGGCCCTGGAACTGGAACTGGTGTTTGGTGATGCTCTCGTAGCGCTCAATTAGCTCGCTCCAGCTTAACAATGGCAAGTCAAGTATAATTATGTCACAACAATAGCTAGATAGGGCGTACGTACGAAGAAGCAAATCCAAATGGGTTAGCGCGTGACGGAACGGGCGGAGGACGGACCTTGTGTTGGGGGCGCACTAGTCGAACAGCTTGCCGGCGCCGCCGTCGTCGAAGACGAGGAGGCCGTGGTCCACGCCGCAGAGCACGGCGAGCTCGCGCGCCTTCTTGAGCAGGCCGCGGCGGCGCTTGCCGAAGGTGGCCCGGCGCGACACGTCGTTGTGGATCCTCTTCATCTCCGTCCTCCCGCGGCCCATCTTCTCTCTTGGCTTGGGACGCGGGGCTAAGTTTGTAACAACTGAGACTGAAACTGTGAACTCGGGTGTGCTCTCCTCTCCTCTCCTCTCATCTCCTCTGGTGATGGCCTGCGGATGGCCACGTGCCGCCGTACAGACGAAAATTCCAGGAAGTTTCGCCGGCGACTAGTGATGGATAGTACTGTGAAAGGTCCGCCCGTCACGCCCGACCGACCGGAAAGCAGCAAGCCAGTCACCGATCCTCTGCTGCGGTGCGCGTGGAAGAAAACAAAAGCGGCGGCTGCGTTGCCGGTCTGGGACGTGGTTGGGTCACCGCGCCTCCTTCCGGGCCGTGGAAACTTGCCGTTTCCGGCGTAAAGCGAAAGCGTTGCCCGACCGTGAGTGACCCCGATCATATTGGCGGACGCGTGGGCGCGAGAGTTCGTTGCAAACCAACACAGCGAAAAAGTAGGATCGCACAGGCGATCATGGAGGCGACGAGGGTTCCCTTGCGCGCCGCCGGTGACGCCGCCGGTTCCCTCTCTATCCGTCGGCCGCTCCGGCGGCGGGAGGGAGGGGAAACCTCGGGTCTGTTCGCTAGGTAGGTGTGTGGTAGGGTTAGGGTTCAGGGAGACGCTGCCGAGGCCGTTGCGGTGGTGTCGCGTCAGAATAAGTTTCTCCGGCCTCCGTTCGCGGTCAGGCGATGCTTTTGCCTTCGTCTAGGAGCCAGCGGAGTTGGGGATCCCCGGGTCTCGTCGAGGTCGCGGGCTTTGGTGGCTGTAGGTCCATCGGCACTGGCCGTTTGGGTCCTCAGATGGGCGATGGATGCAGGGAGACGAAGACCCTTCTTCTTCCTTGTTGGTATGATTTGCTGCTGTTGTTCTTCTCCTTCCTCTGCGCTGATGCTGGTGGGAGATCCTACTTTGTCCGGGCGGATGGCCCGGCCACGGTGCTGGACCGGTCGGATGACTCGAGTTCTCTTCCTTCTGGAAGGGACACTTTTTGCGGTACTCAAAGCCAAAGATGGCGACGGCTGTTGCAGGTGTGTTGGATTGATGTCCATGCCCTCTCAGCGCTGGTGTCAAGAAAGGAGGAAGCAGCGTGACGGCAATTGTACCGTGGTCGAAGATGATGACCTGCTTGCGACTAGTTGCAGATCCTTCTGCTGCAAGGGTCTTCTTTTAAGATTCAGGGATGATGACACGGGGCTCCGGAGATCTTCTTGTGTTATGGTTGTCTTAGGGTACTCTAGGTGTTCATGATCCTTTGTATTTACGTTTCAGTGTGTTTGTAAGGGTCAACTTCTTTGTACTGATTCATGATATGAATGAAAAAATTCTTAAAAAAAATATAATAACCAGCAGGTTAGAAAAGCACGGTAAATTTCCCAAAGCGCGTCTATCTATTCGCCAAGAAAAGAAAAGTAAAGCGCGTCTATCTGTCAAGTATGGGGTTCCCTGCTCCAAGCCACGCATGCATACTCCTCCACTCGATCTCTCGTCTAAACGTCCACGCATCCGCAAGGATCTACAGCCGGACATAGCGAATTCGTGCACCTAAACGTCCGCGGACGTGTCCGTGAAAAGTGACCGATCACTTTCTCTTTCATAATCAGATGCCTCACTAATAAATTCTTAAATTCATACAATTACATGCAACGTAAAACCTAGTCTAATTTTCATCGGTGCCCGTCCTTGTCGTCCCCTTCTGTGACCATGTCCAGCAGTCGTGAGACCCGCAAAGTGAAGGTCCGATCGCCGACGAGTAAGACTAGGACATGGGATACGAGGCGCCCTCGTCTCCCATGCCATACTCATCCTCGTTGGAGGCCACACCCTGCACATCGCCGGTGGAGGTGAGATCAACGACCATCGGAGCGGTGCGGGGGGTGCCCGTCACCCGTTGCTATCATTTTCTTTTTGCGTATTCATTGGAAGGAATTTAGTTTTGTTTGTTTCCGTTTCTTCATCTTTGAGGTAACATCACTCCTAAAATTATTCCTTCCGTTGGTTGATTTTTCTTTTCTTTGTTCATTTTTAATCTAGATTGCAATTTCCATTTTTCGTCTATCGTTGATTTCTTCTGATATGTTACACAGTTCAATAATTTGAACGTAATTTTTTTTTAGTATTTTAATTTTCAAGCGAGACTTTGATTTGCAGCTATTTTTTTATGCGCCAGAAGCATGAGGAGGATGAGGATTTTTTTTGGGGGCAATATGAGGACGACGAGGATGTGACAATAGTGCGCGTGGGTGGGTATTGGATGTAGGTGGGTTAACCGGTTGTTGGATCTGGGCCTAATTCTTAATATCAGTAAAATTCCAATGATTGTTGGTTGTGTGGGACGTTGGCTTGTATCCCAGTAAAATCAACTGAGAGAGAAGATGATTTCAGTCATGTTTCTTCGTTTGTTTGTCACATTGGAAGTTATAATCCAAAGGTGCATTTGAAAATCGATTGAAACAACAGAAATTTTCAGGCACCTGTTGATAGGCACTCCCTATTTTTGACTTAATATCTCATTTTCTTTCTGCAAATATCATTGGAAAATTTATATAATGGTCACACAGGTTATCTTAAAATAGATATACAATATAAGAAAGAACATTTAGGTGGGAGAGAAAGTAAAAAAGGAAAACTCAAACTAAAAAATCAGTTCTTACACACACATCCTTACATAATAGTAATATATTAATTGGCCCAAGCTAAGTAATACTCATTCCAGCGGCCGCCTCTTGTAAGTAACAATCACTTTGCCTCTTGGCCCCGGAATGAATTTCTCCCATTCCTCGTCCGGGAAAGGGGAGATAATCTTGAGCTCAAAGTTCCTTAGCAGATGGCTCCATATCACCTTGATCTGCATGTAAGCATAGTCCTCCCCCAAGCAAACGTGCCGCCCGGCACTAAATGGCGTGAACGAGAATTTGCCGCCGACTTTGTCCTCCTCTCTCCCAGGACCAAACCTAGACGGATCATACACAAGAGGGTCCTTGAAGATGTGCGGCAGCCTGTTGTTCACCGCCGGCGAGGTTACCAAGGTATGCCCCTTGGGGATCGCGTATCTGCCGCCATCTCTTGCTTGCAAGCTGAAGCTCTTGTTCGCCTGACGGATGATCACGTTCGCCGGAGCATGCATCCTCAGCGCCTCCATGATGCAGCAACGCAGGATGCCTATCTCTCGCAGGACGTCGTAGTCGACGCGTTCCCTGCCATGTCGTGCGATGATCTGTTTCTGCTCCTCGACGGCGGCCACCAGGTGGCGGCCGTCTCCATGGCTGAGGAGGCAAGCTCCTGTCCAGATAGCGGCGCTGGCACTCGTGTGCTGCCCGGCGAAAATCATGCCGATAAGCAGCCCGGCGATCTCGCTCTCGGTTACGGGGCGGCCGTCGGCGTACCTTGACTCCACAAGCTTCTGTAGCACGTCGTTCTCGGCTCGGCCCGAGGCCCTGCGTGCTCTGACGGCCTCGTGGAATATCTCCCCCAGCTTGGCCCGGGCTGCGTCACGCCGGCGGTGCGGTGGGATCGGCAAGTACGGGAAGAAGAGGCTGGTCATGTGCAAGCCGTTTTCGAAGAGCTCGTGAAGGAGATGGGTTACTTCGTCGAACATGTTGTCTCCGATCTGTTCTCCGAGCAGGCAGCGGTTGGCGATCCGCATGAGCACCAGCCCGAGCTCCTGCTTCAGGTCCACCGTGCCATGCTCTCCCCATTTGCCAAAGTAGTCCTACAAGATTAGTGTTCAGATAAGCTCGAAGATGATGACATGGATGAAGAAAAGGACCAAACAACAATTATAAAAAGAGCCATGCATGCATGCATGCATGCATGGACGAGCATGCATATGTACGTAGGTCTGGAGTGAACTCTTCTGCATATATATGTTGCTTACCTCCACTTCACGAACCATGGAATCGACATGGCCCCTCAAGTTGACGGGCTTTATGGCGTCGGACAGGAAGCTGATCTGCCTGCTCCTGGTAGGCAGATCCACGTCGAACAGCACGCCGCGGCCAAAGATGGGCACGGTGATCTTGTAGATATCCGACTGCCTGATCTCCGACTCGGAGCCTTTGAAGAAGTGAGTCGTCACCTCCGGCCGGACCAGGAACGTCACCTTCTTCAACCCCAAGAGGCTCACCGTGAACACGCTTCCCAGCTCCCCGTGGAGGTCGTGTATCACGGCAGGGAGGCCCTTGGTTACGAGCGTACCCAACGCCGCGATCGCGGAAACGCCGCTCGCCACCGGCGGAAGCAATGCCACGCCGCCGGGTGGTTTGCCGTTTCTTGGCCTCCGTAAGATCAGTGCTGCTGTGGCGGCGGCGAGGCATGCCGCCACTACGAGAATGGTGGCTTGATCCATGTCAATCGATGGAGGGAGCTGGCGAACCAAATGGGTCTTTTATAGCTAGAGCTGGGTGGAGACGTGATACTCCCTCCGTCTTTTAAAGAGTATATTTCCAACTTTGTTGGAGGGTTAAACTATTTCAAAATTTGACCGAATTTGTACAAAATATATCAATATTTGTGAAATCAAACAAGAGTATGATGAAAATATATTTTATCATAAATCTAATGCTACTAATTTGATAGCATAAATGTTGATGAACTATTGTATAAATACAGTCAAACATAACAAAGTTTGACTTTCCAACTTTAGAAGTACATCTTTTCAAGGACGGATGAAGTACATGATTGGAAGCCGCGCCGGTGATGGTAGGCATCCTGACTTTGAAATGTGCGATTTTCCATCTCGGTGGAATAATCCAGTCCGCATGCATGCACGGCTGACGTAGTTGACGGGGCGCCCCCCTGGTAAGTACTGAAATTTCGTCGATTTTTACCGACGACACACTTAGAAACGCACACTTCTCCGCTCACCGCAGGTGCAATGAAGCTGCGGTGCAGAGGAAATAACAAGCAACTCGGCGAACATTTTAGTTTGCCCAATCCCGAGGAAAAGTAACTCGACGTTCACACGAAACTCAGCAATGTCTTAGAGCATCTATAGCCGGGCATACAAACACAACTCAATCACCCGGGGGAGCGGACCGGTCACAAAAAATCGACCTACCTAGATGCCTCAAATCGGCCCCAAACATTCGGACTGTCTGGCGGCTAGCGTCCCTCATATCCAGCCTAAATCTAGGGCGAATATGGGGCGGCCTGGGCAGGTCTAGACGCGTGCGCCTGACAGGCACGACCCACAACCGACCCCACAGTTGTCCCACATAATCCCTAATCCGGTTTCCAGCTTCGAATCCTAGCTCACTCCACTCGCCTCTCTCGCTCCATCCTGTCATCTCCCCTCCCGTATTTCGATTCAATCCGGCATGACGTCGAGCTCCGACAGCCACTCCGACTTCGACGAGGAGCTGGCCCTCCGCATTGCCTTTGGAGCGGTCCAAGGTGGAGACCGGGGACGGCTCCGGATCTGCAGCGTCGCCGCAGCTCCCGAGCCGGCGCAGTGCGGACGCCGGAGCTAGACCCTCCCAGCCTGCCCTCAGTTCCCACAGGACATCGAAGTCCACATCGCCCCCGCGCCGTCCCCTTGCCCCACCGGCCGCTCCTCCGCCCGGGCAGCGGTGAGTGCTATGCCCGCGCCATCGTCCCACACACGCACTATGGAATCGAAGGGGCGCGCCACCTGCCGCGAGAGGCAGCAAGCAAGGGAGAGGGAGGCGGCGGAGCGGTCCGTGCGCCGTTGCCATGGGATGTCGGCGGAGCCCGACAAGGACGAGCGGCTCCTCGCATGGGTCTACCGAGTGGCAGAGCCAGGAAAAGTCAATGAGGGAGGCCAAGTGTAGTTAAACCTGGTTTGGGAGGGCCGGTGCATCAAAATTCATCATTTTAGCAGTAATTTATCACGTCTTAACATGTATATTAGGCTTAAATGAATG
>NC_057802.1:46057416-46064336 GCF_018294505.1 Triticum aestivum
CTTAAATGAATGATGTTAGGGGGGGGGGGGGGCAGGGCCCCTACTGGCCCCCCTGCCTCCGCCACTGGGTCTACCATCAGTCGCT
The DNA here is from genome assembly GCF_018294505.1 of Triticum aestivum. Classification (NCBI taxonomy): domain Eukaryota; kingdom Viridiplantae; phylum Streptophyta; class Magnoliopsida; order Poales; family Poaceae; genus Triticum; species Triticum aestivum. The sequence continues at coordinate 46,057,502 of NC_057802.1, forward strand.
CACGACGGCGAAGACGGATGCTCGCCGCCTCCGGCGGAAGAACGCAAAAACACTCTGGCTAGCCATAGAGTAGTCAGAGCGGGAGGCGAAGGAGCCAGTGGCGGAGGCGTCTCGCCTCGCCAAGCTGGAGCAGCAATAGGTCAAGGCCGCCCGCCGGATGAAGGGCTGATCGTCCTGTCCTCCTCCAACTCTGACGGCGGCGACGACGATAGCTCCACCTCCTCCGCCGACGACCAAGATCCTCCAGGAACCACAGACGCCCACAGCTGCGCCGGCGACCGGAAGGGCAAAGGCCCTGCGCGGAAGTGGTGATCCCGCTCCTCCTCCAATATTTATATTGTTTTTAGTTGATGATGTTTAACAACTTGTCCGGCGACAAACTCAAATGATCTTTTGGATGATGTGCAACTCGTTTATGTCCGTTTGCAGCCGATTTTTTTGTCCGTTGTTTGATCACATAGAATAGCTCACGTTATGTGTAGTATGAATATAAGGTGCCAAATATGAGATACGTGGGTGTAGAGAGAAAAATATGAGGCATGCCGCGCCCGGACGCGTCCGCGATCATTTAAGGGGTTGAATTAGCACATCATAGCTGTAGATGCTCTTACCTTCGCTGGTGTGCCAGAGCTCGGCAATCTCGGTAGACAACTTGTGCCATCGCTGGTTTTCCGCTCGTCGGAGATCTGCCGAGTTTCAACAGCGAAAACTCGGCAAACAAGTTGTGCCATGCGTTGGTTTTCCACTAATTGAAGGTATGCTGGGTTCTTTGGCGCCGGGGAACTCTGCAAACTTGTAGTGCCACACGTCTACAACCTATTCGTTGTCATATTGCCAAGTTCCAGACTCGGCGCAAGTATATGGCCACGTGGCACCACCGTTAACGGCCGTTCCACCTAACATGGTCGTTTGCCGAGTTTTCATTTTTGAAACACGGCAATGACTATTTAAATGTTTTGTCGTGTTTCCGATAATGAGATCTCGGCCAAGTTACCGATTGCCGACCTATTCGAATCGAGTCGGGTTTGCTCGGAACTGAACTCGGTGAAGACAAAACAGTGTTTTTTGTAGGGATTTGCCTATTTCGCTGAAAACTCGACAACTGCTGCGATTCAAATAGTGTTGGTTAAGTCTCTCGGAGTTGTCTATATGTATAAGTTGCATGTGTACGTTCATATGGTGAATATATACACGTAATATATCTGAGCGTGTGTGTGTGTGTTTTGAAATTTGAAGTAGGAGAGCCAGCCTTTGTAAGGTGTGGACGGGTGGACGGATGACGACCAAACTGGCTTTCTGTAGGAGGAGACGGACTGCGCCGCTGGCTACTTGGAACTTGGAAGCCGCTCGAACACGTTAAAATTGACAGACACGAGAGGCATCGTGGACTTCTGAGTGCACGCAGTTAAACTAGTGTGGACTTCTGAGTGCATGCAGTTAAACCATCGGGTGAATAATCCACTAGTGCATGCTAGTTGTCGTCTACGTAGTTGACGGGGCGCCCCCTGGTCAGTGTTGAATGTTCGTTTACTTACACAGAGAGCAGCTGGTCTGTTTGACTGGTGTTGCCCAGCCTTGCGTCTTTGAATTATTCCTACCACCGTTAGTTGGAAGAATATTCCATGGGTGTGGTCATATCTTATTTACTCCCTCTGACTCCTAAAAGAAGACTTGACAATCCCAACGAGTTATTTGACGATTTTATAAAAGAAATTGTAATACCAAATTAATGTCATTAGATAAATAATAAAATATAATTGCACACTATATCTATTTAGTATGCTAGTTATTAATATTTTTTAATAAACTTGATTAATCTTTACCCACAAAAAATCTTGATTGAACTTTACACCGTATGACCAGAGCCAAAATTTATATGCCATCTTTTTGAAGTCGAAGGGAGTAGTTAAGTGATTGTTTCGTTGTTTGTGTCCCACAATAACTTAGCTTTCAAAATGTTTTGCACGCTATACCAGCATACCGCACTGCACAGAATGGAAAATAGAAAGAAGAATGATTCAGAGGGATCATATGCGGAGCAAGGGATGAGTAGATCGCATCTTGTGTCAAATCAAAGACAAAAAATAGACTTTTCACGTGTTTTCTCTTTTCTCAGTTCAAGAATATTCTTTGTGGTGATGGTTGTAGTATACTCTTACTAAGTAGTTGTCATAATAACCCATTTTATGTTGTTTCTGGCCAAACAAAAGACACTCCAGCAGAGTCGTCATATTTTATATTGCATTCTCCATATCCGGCCTTGCATTCACCATGTTTAGCGTCTCAGGGCTTCCCTTGAAGGGCACTCCATATAGCAGTTTATGTGTGGCACAAAGGAAACTTATGGTGGCCCCCACCTCAAGTCGGATGGCGGGGAGGTTGCGAAGAAAGGGATGTCCCATTGATAGGTGGTCCCATGATTATGGAGGCAACAAATATGGAAACTCTGAGTTTGTGTGTTGCCTCTCGAGCCTCCATGATTATTTGGAGTGCACTCCATAATGATTACGGAGGCTGCACTTTTGATGACTCTCCTAGAGTTGCTTTAAGGAAAACTCTAACAGATCCATTGTATGTTATATTTGGTTTTTTTTCTGGATTAGATGCTTATTCCTAAAAAAGAGTTAACTAGTAGATCCCCCAGACCATATTTTTCTTAAAAAAAAACTTTCAATCCCTTAAAAGTTTCCTTAGCTTATACTCAGTCCAAATGGGGGGCATACTCACAAAAAGGAGGGAGATGAATAGTAGCCGACCAAGGCCACTGCCGCCGTGGCGCACCTCACTGTCGGCCACCCTGCCGCCCTTGGTTCTTCCCTATGGCCCCGCCTCCCTCACCCACAGTCCCCGATGAGATCTCGGTGATTTTTTTATTTTCTTGTCTCCGTCCACGATGACTGATGAGTCTAAATTTTATAATGGTTTTACCTTAGTTTTGTGCCTTAGTAGAAGGCTTTGCCGAACTTTACCGCATTTGCACACCTCTTTTTGCCCGTTTTCACCAGGATGCTATTTCCAAATGTGTTTGGGAGTTTAAGGAAAGAATGGTGAAATATGGTGATAAAATCACATCAATTAACGTGACACAACATTACCATAAAAGGATAAAGCAAATGGGAGAGGAAAGGATTCTCGCTGAGGGATCCAGAACCCAAGACAGCGCACGATACGAGCGCGCGCGCTTGTACCACATGCCGCGGCCTCCGCCTGGTCAAGTACTTCAACCCTGTGCAATCAAATCGAGGAGAAGACACCCATATATAGCCACCAGAAACGACTCCAAAACGCATAATCCTAGCTTTCGGAGGGTGGGAGAGGGAATTGACAAGAAGAACTCCGCCATCGCCATCATCTTGTGCAATGTTGGACACGACAATCAAACCTTCCTGTGAAGTTGGTGATTGGAAAACCACCCTAACGACTATCTCGTCGAAGGTGGACATGGGGTCCATTATACAGGGTTCGAAGCAAGCTGCCCATTCCCTATTTCTTGGAGGGGCGTTTTGGCTCTAGGTTCCAGATGCTTCCTATATCGTGTACGTACATCTGCGTGTGGGGATTTGTATGGAACGTTTTTTAATGGGCTACATGGTTGGGTGGGAAACCTCCAATACAAGGGGTGTGGCGTATGTGCCTAGCATACAGAGTGGGGCTGGAGAATTGCTGGCGTAGTGGCATCAAGGGTGGTCGACCGTGAGACACTAACGGAGTTTGGGGGGTGCACGCAGTGAGGACAAACGACATTGCCAATTCAATATCATAAAAAAAGATGAAGACCTTGCTCGAGAGTAATTATGTGTTGCATTCAGCAAATGACACAAACACTCTCAAGCCAATATCTGCATCGAGATTACACAACATGATTCCAACTTAAAACTAGGCCGCTACTAGACATATCCAGCTAGCGTGGCATGAACACCACTGGAACTATTGCCATCAGGGCTGCCAACACTAGCACACGGACCAACAGGTTGATCACAGCGGCCACCAGGTTGAGCCTAGCCAAGTCCTATGCCAGGCATGTGTTTCCATGTGAATGGGGTACTACCTTGCTCTTGTTGGCGACAACATCTGGATTCGTTGAGTTGGATTGCGGAGCAAGGAGCTGGCCTGGGGGTGAGGCCGCTCACCAATAGTCCATCACCATGAAGGAGATATTTTGCATATGTCTCCTGCCACCAGTGACTGCTTGCCACTCGAAATTGCACTTCCTGGCCAACAGATTAGGGGTAATGATTAGCGTCGCGTGATGTATGGAAGAATGATGTGAATACAACTTACATCACAACGAAATATGTAGAATCTTTCCCCGGCTCTAGATCCACTGATGCCGCGCACGAACAAGAGCATCTTGTTGCTGCAGAATGGGCATGGAATCATCGAGAGTGCTTCTTGAACCTTGGGCAACTGAGAAGATGAAGGGAAAGAGCCATGACGAGATTGAGGTGAGTTGCTTGGTGGGCTCGGGGAAATGAAAGCAACAAAGTGGACCGTCGTCTTGGGGAGAGGGTGTGAGATGGCTAGCCAGATGGCTTACAATATACACCTCCAGCTGCAGATGTCTTAGTTAGTAAATGAAGGTATAGATGCGTGCTAAACCACACAGGAGCGCATCCCTCCATCTGGACCAATGTCGTTTAGACGTCCAGCCAAACAATAATTGATAGTCAGTGGCGGGGTTAGCTAATGTTCCAAAATTTGGAGAGTGCCATGAATACGTTTGAGAATACAAGGAAGGGCGGATATCATGAGAGGAATGAATGGTACAGATATCAGGAGCATTTGGACCCTAGAGCCAAAACAAATTTCCGGTTCATACTCGTCCTCCTCCTCCCTTTAACCTCCCCCTCTGAACCTCCTCCTCCTCCTCCTTCTTGTGACAAGATAATTGCTTGATGACATTCTACATTATGTGAAAAGTGCATACACCATGTGTTGTGCCATAAGAACTACATCCTAACCACATTTCCCATCGCAACATATTTGTCTGTATGTATAGTTCTTGGATGCTTTTGATTATGTGCTAATAGAAATGTTCCAAAAGGCCATATGAATGACGCATAAATTTCACTATATAAACACAAGTACCACAAATAACAGTTTGTATGAATTGATTGAACCAAACGGATACACTACATGGCTTATGTTCGTGGTTGGTTCCAAAAGTAGAATCAAAAGTAACCACATCACCAAAATGAACATAGTCAATTACTATTTTTACATCAGCTGAATTTTTGGGTGGTTTATTTTTCATTTGCCAATTGTATGGTATATTGGAATGATGGGTTCTCAGCAATTTTATCCTAAAAGTATTTCAACATACTCCCGGCTTCACCATACATTAGTTCCCTTTGGGGTTTGGTACATAGGTAATGTTTGTGATCCCTAGCACACTTGTGTGGAGCTTTTGGACCAATGCACGAATCATCTGCAATTTCGATCTCAAAAGCTTCAATTTCGAATATCTTTTAATGTGATGGCATAAGGTCAGATATTTCTTGAACCTGCATAATGTGATTGTTCTTCGGAACAAGATCAGTTATTTCATAATTCAGTTGAGCCTCCATTTCTCCTCTCAAAGCGATGCTCTATCATGTATTGTTTCTTTGCAGCTCCCACACCTAATGGTAGTACCATCTATGCTAAGGTTGTGTTTGATTTGGCTTTGGTTGTGGCTTGCTCTGCTTATAAGCCAAAAGCCTAACCAAACTGCATAAGCACTGAACATGCTTTCGTGCAATCTGGTTGCTCATCTAGTTCGATATATATTATGGTGAAACCTCATATAATATGTTACTTTGACTTACATTTCCCTCTTATATTGAATCTTAATCTAGTAAAAAACATAACAACTGGAGTCCTTGTAAAACCTTGGTGTTCAAAATATGGCTGTAATAATTATCTTTTGGCGAAGAGCGCTTACATCTATTAATTAAACCAGGGTATGAATAATCCTGGAAAATAGAAAATATTTTTTTTAGAAACACATGTAACTTTATTCATAGTCATAACAATTACAGGTATACTGATTTGGACCTAAGATCCAAGAAAATACAAAGTAACTACTATGATTAAGGATTACAATGAAATCTCTTGAAACACCTTCTCCACGGTATCAATCTCTGCTCGAGAAAATAATCCAAAGATTTTGGTAAAGTGGCTGCAATTGGACTAGAGCAACAATGTTGTCACTTTTTCACCCGCACGAACATTACTAATGATGACTCTTGAAAGCGCCTTGAGTCGCCCATCCAACAAGATGGGAAGCCTTGATTGATGAACATACTTGGGCCGGGAATGGTCCCCTAAAAGTGCAGGCCGTCGAATCATTGTATCTTGGCTTCAGACTTGCTGAAGGGGCGAGCGAGCTGGACTGGCCCACGAGGGTGGGAGGCTTTGGCCTCTTTTGCCTTTTTTTTACGTTTTCTGTTTTCTTTTTTTGCTTTTTTTGTACTTTCGTTTATACTTTAAAGAATTCTATATAAAAGTTCAACAATTTACAAAAAACACTCTTCAAAAAGCATTTGAAAAAAAGTTGAAGAAATATTTAAAAGATTTTGAACAAGTATTTGAAAATTGTTGAACAAATATTTGTAAAATGTTGAACAAGTATTTGAAATATTGTTGGTCATGTATATAAAAGTATTGAACAAGTATTTAAAAAATGTCGAACAAGTATGTGAAAAAAATGTTGATCATGTATATAAAAATATTGAACAAGTATTTAAAAAATATTAATGTAAAAAAAGTGTTGAACAAGTATATAAGAATTTAGAATGAAAAAAAAGAAACAAAAAATAAAAACCCAAAAAAGAAACAAAATAAACCAAAGGGA
>NC_057802.1:46064729-46120796 GCF_018294505.1 Triticum aestivum
AAAGGGAAAATAAAATGAAAAAATGAATAACAAATGAAAAAACCCTGAGAAGAAAAAAAAACAAAAAATAATAGAGGAAAACCAGCTTGACTCACTTCAAGTAAGAGAAAAACGGAAATAAACCAGGCTGTGTCACCTCAAGTATAACGCGTCATAGATTTCATCAAAAGGTCGTACTAGCACGGTGGCTAGCTACTTTGCTTGTTACCCAGGCGACCCTGGAATAAGGGCCAGTTCTTTGCAACTTCTAGCAGCTTATTGTGAAAATAAGTTAGAAGCTCAAAAGAACTCATTTTGGAAAAGCTAGCTCAGTTTATTTTCACCTCCTTTTTCTTCACAATAGGAAAAAGCTGTGGGGAGGGTAGCTTCCCGCAGCTTCTCACTTAAAACGGAAAGGGTATAGTGATGGGGCCATGTAGTTTGATCTTATTAGACCAAAATTGCCACTGCCTAGTCCCGCACTAGAAACTTACCCGATGAAAAAAACAGACGGAGAAGGCACACACTCGATCCCCTCCCTCCCGCACTCAACTACAGTTCTCTCGCTCTGGCCTAGGGTTCTTCCAGCGAACCCGCTGCCACTGCTGGGCATCTGCTCCTCGATGCCCCCATCTCCGTCGACATGGCCGGCGGGTAGGCCTGCATCTCCCGCCCTAGCTCCCTTGGGTGCGACCCCTCCCTTGGGCGCGTCCCCTCGCTTCCCCGGTGTCCAGCAGCAGCTCCTAGCCCATTCCGGTCAGGGCTCAACTCCAGTGGAGGACACCCACTCCGTCCGACGTGCTACTCCGGCGAAGGACCCCCGTTCCCCCTCCCCTCCTCCCTGGCTGTGAGCCCGAGCATCAACTAGGAGCTCCTCTGATTTTGTTTTTGAAAAATTGTCATGTAAATATGCTATGAGCTGCTGCTGATGTATGTCGTTTTCATCTTGATTTGCAATGAGGTGTTGCTTGTATATGGCAGAACTAATTTTGATATGGATGTGCTGATTGTGCCAAGTAGTACAAGATTGTTGCCCTCTGGTAACTCAACTCTTGTTGATATCATTGTATTTGCATAGAATAAATATTGATGGCTTTGTGTATGCTATCATAAAAGCAATATCTAGTTGCTGTTTGTACTACATATCAATTCTTCCAATTCTTTTGTATTGACATGCTGAATAATAGATGAAAGCACTGGCATACTGTGGCGTTTGGAAGCCGAATTTATATTCATATGTGCAGCAAAATGATAAAAAAATAATGTGATATCATTTAATCCGAACAACAATATAGTCCAGCGGCATTAAAGACTTTTCACTGATCATACAACGGATAAGCTGACAAAACAAAAATGGAAAAGAACCGGGTAGCTTATTATCTGGAGCTTATTTCCATAGGAGCTTATCTGAAGCTTATTTTCACAGGAGCTTATTTCCACATGAGCTTATTTTCACAGAGCTTGTCTGAAGCTTATTATCATAGAAGCTTACCTGAAGCTTATTTTCACAGGATCTTATTTCCACAGCATAGCTCAAAAGAACCGGCCCTAAATCCCACCCCGTGTGTGTTGGGGAACGTAGTAATTTCAAAAAAATTCCTACGCACACGCAAGATCATGGTGATGCATAGCAACAAGATGGGAGAGTGTTGTCCACGTACCCTCGTAAACCGAAAGCGGAAGCCTTAGCACAACGCGGTTGATGTAGTCGTATGTCTTCACGATCCGAGTACCGAACGTACGGCACATCCGAGTTCAGCACACGTTCAGCTCGATGACGTCCCTCGCACTCCGATCCAGCCGAGCTTTGAGGGAGAGTTCCGTCAGCACGATGGCGTGGTGACGATGATGATGATGCTACCAACGCAGGGCTTCGCCTAAGCACCGCTACGATATGATCAAGGTGGAATATGGTGGAGGGGCACCGCACACGGCTAAGAGATCAAGAGATCAATTGTTGTGTCTAGAGGTGCCCCCTGCCCCCGTATATAAAGGACCAGGGGGGAGGAGGCGGCCGGCCAGGGGCGGGCACGCCAGGGAGGAGTCCTACTCCCACCGGGAGTAGGACTCCCTCTTTTCCTAGTTGGAGTAGGAGGGGGAAAGGAAGGGAAGGAGAGAGGGGGAAGGAAAGGGGGCGCTGCCCCCCTCCTTGTCCAATTCGGACTAGAGGGGGAGGGGGCGCGCGGCTAGCCCTAGCCGCCCCTCCTCTTCTCCACTAAGGCCCATCTTGGCCCATTAAACTCCCCGGGGGGTTCCGATAACCCCCCAGTACTCCGGTATATGTCCGAAACTCCCTGAAACCATTCCGGTGTCCGAACATAGTCGTCCAATATATCAATCTTTGCGTCTCAACCATTTCGAGACTCCTTGTCATGTCCGTGATCACATCCGGGACTCCGAACAACCTTCAGTACATCAAAACACAAAAACTCATAATACAATTGTCACCGAAACTTTAAGCATGCGGACTCTACGGGTTTGAGAACTATGTAGACATGACCGAGACACGTCTCCGGCCAATAACCAATAGCGGAACCTGGATGCTCATATTGACTCCTACATATTCTACGAAGATCTTTATCGGTCAAACCGCATAACAGCATACGTTGTTCCCTTTGTCATCGGTATGTTACTTGCCCGAGATTCGATCATCGGTATCTCAATACCTAGTTCAATCTCATTACTGGCAAGTCTCTTTACTCGTTCCGTAATACATCATCTGGCAACTAACTCATTAGTTACAATGCTTGCAAGGCTTATAGTGATGTGCATTACCGAGTGGGCCCAGAGATACCTCTCCGACAATCGGAGTGACAAATCCTAATCTCGAAATACGCCAACCCAACAAGTACCTTCGGAGACACCTGTAGAGCACCTTTATAATCACCCAGTTACGTTGTGACGTCTGGTAGCACACAAAGTGTTCCTCCGGTAAACGGGAGTTGCATAATCTTATAGTCATAGGAACATGTATAAGTCATGAAGAAAGCAATAGCAACATACTAAACGATCAAGTGCTAAGCTAACGGAATGGGTCAAGTCAATCACATCATTCTCCTAATGATGGGATCCCGTTAATCAAATGAAAACTCATGTCTATGGCCAGGAAACATAACCATCTTTGATTAATGAGCTAGTCAAGTAGAGGCATACTAGTGACACTCTGTTTGTCTATGTATTCACACATGTATCATGTTTTCGGTTAATACAATTCTAGCATGAATAATAAACATTTATCATGATATAAGGAAATAAATAATAACTTTCTTATTGCCTCTAGGGCATATTTCCTTCAGTGTGCTCCTTTTTTCTCTGTAAAATTCCTTGTTTTACGTTTGCTCCAATGGGCCGGCCCATCGTGATTGTTATGTCTTCGCCATGGTACCGATGAAAGGTTTCACCTCCGCAAAGAATCATACCAACAAAAAAAGGTTGACAGCAAAAAGAGAGGAAATTTATTCTCACAAAACTATGTTGTCTATGTTCTTCGTCAACGTATAGAAAAATTAACTGTGTGGCCAATCGTGATCTTCTTCTGGACCGGGCCGATGGTGAATCCACCCCAACGTTGTAAAAAAGACACATTTGTGCAATTTAAGTACTCCCTTCATTTCTAAATATAAGTACTTTTAAAGATTTCAATATGAACTATATACTTTTTTTTGCGAATAATATGAACTATTTTAGAGTATAGGTTCACTCATTTTACTCCGTATGTAGTTCATATTGGAATCCCCGCAAAAAAGGAAAGCTACCTGAGGGGAGGTCGCAGCTGCGGGGTGGAGCGGATCTGCGCCGCCGCCGAGGGGTGGTTGTGACGGCGCTCCACTTCCACTTAGGAAATGCATGGCGGCATTATCGTTGTCGCCGTGCTCGGCGCCGACCTCAGTGCCAAAATCAGCAGGGCGATGGCGGCTCTGCTCCGGCTGCTTCGGACCGCTTCACCAGGCGGCAAGGCGCCATGGTCGGAGGTCCCGCCGGAGATGCTGGCCCACGTGCTCTCCTGTCTTCCGTCCCACACCGACCGCGTCCGCCTCCGCGCTGTCTGCCGGGCGTGGCGCTCCGCCGCGCACCTGCATCCACTGCCCTCGCCGCTCCCGTGGTTCTTCCTTCGCGGCGACACCTTCGTCACCCTCCCCAACGGCGCACGCCACCGCATCCGCAGGCCACTCGACTGCAAAAGAACACTCTCGAGTTTCCCCACTGGCAGCATGCTCTTCCTCGTGCACAGCAACGACAGCTGCTACCTGATGAACCCTTGTTCCGGGGAGACCAACCCTCTACACATCGCCAGCAGCGTGCTCCCCATAGACCTCGATTGCCGCAACTACAATTGGATCCGTAAGGTGGTGGTGTCTGATCGCATTGTCACTGTTCCTCACAGTGGCATGATCACAATCTTTCGTCGCACGGCCAGGGCGTGCCACTGTCACTGTGCGGATCAACACGGGCTAATTTTAATCAACCAAGAATCACAATGGAAAATCTTTTGTCGCAGGACCAGATTGTGCTTGTGCCCCCCTGCAAGCACCCCTGTCGCCACTGACATTGCACTCTTCCAAGGTGAGCTTTACAGCCTCACCAAAAAACGCGATGACAATGGTTCTGAACTACCCGAGCTTCATCGGTTGGAAATCGGCGATGAGCATACACCGGTCAGGTCAGTCCAATACATAAGCGGCACGCCAAGAAACGGCGTGCCCGACCCTGCTGGCCTGCCTGCCGGCCATAAATGGCGCTTCTCCTCCTACCTCGTCGGGTGCGGTGTTCAGTTGCTAATGGTGGAAAGGCGGACCGTTGACCAGGTACCCTTACCCGCGGGCCGTTCGAGGCCGATGCGAACCCAGTTCGAGGTCTGGGAGGCGGTGAACCCGATCGGCGGCAGCCATGGGCGTTGGAGCAAGGTGAATGTGTTAATGGGGCATGCGCTCTTCGTCAGCCGAGGCTGCTCTCAGTCGCTCCCTGCAGCAGCCCAATGTGGAGCTCGAGAAGATTGCATTTACTCTGTCACTGAGTATGACGGGTTTGTTCCTAGACGGCTAAGGAAGCATGAGGATGACGTTCTTAACTGTGTGGTTGCTACCTCTTGAGCACTGCGTTGGTTTTCCCTTTAAGAGGAAAGGGTGATGCAGCAAAGTAGCGTAAGTATTTCCCTCAGTTTTTGAGAACCAAGGTATCAATCCAGTAGGAGGCTACGCGCGAGTCCCTCGCACCTGCACAATACAAATAAATCCTCGCAACCAACGCGATAAGGGGTTGTCAATCCCTTCACGGTCACTTACGAGAGTGAGATCTGATAGATATGATAGGATAATATTTTTGGTATTTTTATGATAAAGATGCAAAGTAAAATAAAAGCAAAGTAAAAACAAAGGCAATAAATAAGTGTTGGAAGATTAATATGATAAAGATAGACCCAGGGGCCATAGATTTCACTAGTGGCTTCTCTCAAGAGCATAAGTATTTTACGGTGGGTGAACGAATTACTGTTGAGCAATTGACAGAATTGAGCATAGTTATGAGAATATCTAGGTATGATCATGTATATAGGCATCACGTCCGAAACAAGTAGACCGACACCAGCCTGCATCTACTACTATTACTCCACTCATCGACCGCTATTCGGCATGCATCTAGAGTATTAAGTTCATGAAAACAGAGTAACGCCTTAAGCAAGATGACATGATGTAGAGGAATAAATTCATGCAATATGATAAATACCCCATCTTGTTATCCTCGATGGCAACGATACAATACGTGCCTTGCTGCCCCTACTGTCACTGGGAAAGGACACCGCAAGATTGAACCCAAAGCTAAGCACTTCTCCCATTATAAGAAAGATCAATCTAGTAGGCCAAACCAGACTGATAATTCGAAAAGACTTGCAAAGATAACCAATCATACATCAAAAATTCAGAGAAGATTCAAATATTGTTCATAGATAATCTTGATCATAAACCCACAATTCATCGGTCTCAACAAACACACCGCAAAAGAAGATTACATCGAATAGATCTCCATGAGAGAGGGGGAGAACATTGTATTGAGATCCAAAAAGAGAGAAGAACCCATCTAGCTACTAACTATGGACCCGAAGGTCTGAGGTAAACTACTCACACTTCATCGGAGAGGCTATGGTGTTGATGTAGAAGCCCTTCGTGATGGATGCCCCCTCCGGCGGAGCTTCAGAACAGGCCCCAAGATGGGATCTTGTGGGTACAGAAGGTTGCGGCGGTGGAATTAGGTTTTTGGCTCCATATCTGATCGTTTGGGGGCATGTAGGTATATATAGGAGGAAGAAGTACGTCGGTGGAGCAACATGGGGCCCACAAGGGTGGAGGGCGCGCCATGGGGGGGTGGGCGCGCCCCCTACCTCGTGGCCTCTGGAAGCTTCTCTTACGTAGGGTCCAAGTCTCCTGGATCATGTTCGTTCCAAAAATCACGCTCCCGAAGGTTTCATTCCGTTTGGACTCCGTTTGATATTCTTTTTCTGCGAAACTCTGAAATAGGCAAAAAACAGCAATTCTGGGCTGGGCCTCTGGTTAATAGGTTAGTCCCAAAAATAATATAAAAGTGGATAATAAAGCCCAATATTGTCCAAAACAGTAGATAATATAGCATGGAGCAATAAAAAATTATAGATACGTTGGAGACGTATCAAGCATCCCCAAGCTTAATTCCTGCTCGTCCTCGAGTAGGTAAATGATAAAAACAGAATTTTTGATGCGGAGTGCTACTTGGCATAATTTCAATGTAATTCTTCTTAATTGTGGTATGAATATTCAGATCCGAAAGATTCAAGATAAAAGTTCATATTGACATAAAAATAATAATACTTCAAGCATACTAACTAGGCAATTATGTCTTCTCAAAATAACATGGCCAAAGAAAGTGCATCCCTACAAAATAATATAGTTTAGTCATGCTCCATTTTTGTCACACAAGAATGCTCTCATCATGCACAACCCCGATTACAAACCAAGCAATTGTTTCATACTTTAGTAATCTCAAACTTTATAAACCTTCACGCAATATATGAGCGCGAGCCATGGACATAACACTATGGGTGGAATAGAATATGATGATGGCGGTTATGTGGAGAAGACAAAAAAGGAGAAAGTCTCACATCAACGAGGCTAATCAATGAGCTATGAAGATGCCCATCGATTGATGTTAAGGCAAGGAGTAGGGATTGCCATGCAACGGATGCACTAGAGCTATAAATGTATGAAAGCTCAACAAAAGAAGCTAAGTGGGTGTGAATCCAACTTGCTTGCTCACGAAGACCTAGGGCACTTGAGGAGGCCCATTGTTGGAATATACAAGCTGTAGCGACCAGACCTCAAACAGTCTAGTCTCTGTGCATCAGTGTCATCCCTGGATCGGTAATGCTGAGACGCACAGTACTTGAAGGATTTATAACAGAGTAGCAATCACACACTTATTACATCGAATAGTTCAAGAGAGAACTTAATACAATAAATATGGCTTAAGTCCATCTAAAATGATAACAGCGGAAGGCTTGGAAGATAAAGTGAGTCCATCAACTCCAACGGCATCACTGAGTATAAGACCACGACCTAAGGCTCCTTACTCGTCGTCTGAAAAGTCTGCAACATGATACGTTGCAGCCCGAAAATGGGCCAGCACATGGAATATGCTGGCAAAGTAACACATAGAGAGTAATGAACAGAATAATGCTATCACTACATGCATATTTGGCTGGTGGAAAGCTCTATGGTTACAATTTTGCGAAAAGCCAATTTTTCCATACAACAAAAGGAATATATTTTATTTAACTACAAAGTTGGTTGAAAATATTGAGAAGGTAAACCCCCTCTCAATCCCAATTAAAAGTAATCATTAACAACCGAACAAAATTAATTAAGTACATGATGATGAGATTCACATGATAATCCAAGAACTAGATACTCAAGATGTCCATAACCGGGGACACGGCTAACCATGATTGGTTTATACACTCTGCAGAGGTTTGTGCACTTTTCCCCACAACACTCGATCTCCTCCGTTGGATTTCTCGCACTACATGGTGTTTGAGAAACGGATGACCGAGACACGGTCTTTCAGAAGCGTTAGCACCTTACGATGGGTAGACAGTTACACCTACTTTCCCCTACATCTGCTAGTCTACCACTGTAAGAGTTCACACGACTTAATCAACTATGCTAGAGCCCATAATAGCATGTGGCTGCACACGGATGTTTCTAGTATGAATAATCTCATGATCCCTTTGAGCCTGGGTGGCGGTCCATAGAAGAATCACACGGTACCCCGGGATTTCCAAAAATACAGGCAATCACTGGGTTCCCCAGGTGCCTCAATCCACCCAGATGTGAATTTAAAGTAGCCACCTTAAGTTAACCATTTATTAACAATCTCACAACTGTCATGTAGTCACTCATATCCAATCCACGTCTACGAGCATAGCATAGCAATATAAGTAAACGTAGAAGTAACTCCCAAGGTTTGAATGCAGGGCAATAGGTTCCTACCTCATCAACTACTTCCCAATACCCACATGTTATCAATCCTACTCATGCAATGTTTGAGGGTTGAATCTAATGCATAAAAACTGGGTATGAAAGGGATATGATCAAAGTGTTACTTGCCTTGCTGATGATCCGTGAAACCTAGAGACTCGTAGTAGCACGCTTCGCACTCCGGGTACTCTATCGCAAACAAACAATTACACCCATAAGCAATCAAGCAAGGGTGCACGGGTAAAACTCGATATAAGAGATCTAACCAGAAAGTTCAACTTAAGAACTCCGGTTTGCAAAAAGAATCAAATCGAACGAAGCAACGAAACTCAAACGGCGAAAGAAACAAGCTTCGTTTACTAATCTGGACCTAAATCAAATTTTACAGTAGCAAAAACTTGTTTAAGTTGGTTAAACAGAAAGAGGGTTTCGAGACGAAACTCTAGGCGCTTGAATCGCCTAATTCCGATAAACGAGCGAAAAGTTATACTAAAACGAAAAACAGATCGGAAATCGCGATCGAAAATAATCGTGGAAAATCCGAGAAAAAGAAAAACTGACGAACAAGCTAACGAACGAACGTGTGCTGTCTGCGGTTAAACGACGAAAACCGTTCGTTAAAACGAACGTACGGACGAACGTCCGCTAAATAGACTAAACCAAAAAAATAAAACCGATCTAATAAAAAAATAAACCGGGTTCCTAAAAAACCGACGGTTTTCTCTCGAAAACCGCGGCGGCGGCGAGGTCCGGCGAGGGGCGGCGGAGCTCCGGCGACGATGGCTACGGGCGACGGCGGGACGGGCGGCGGCGGCGGCAGCTGGGGCGGCGGCTAGGGTTTGGCGGCGGGGCGGGCTTCGGGCGGCGGTGTGGGCTCGGGGCAGGGGGTGGCCCGGCTTTTAAAGCCTCCCGGGCGGAGTCCCGCTCGGGTACGGCCCAAGGTCGGTTTCCTTTTTTTTAAATAATTCAGACGTGCAGAAAAAGAAAGAAAAGAAATACTAAACGGACTCCAAAAATCCTGAAATAAATTTTCCCCGTCCTATAAAGTTAAGCTGGACAAGATGCACATTTATTTGGGCCTAAAATGCAATTTTGAAAATCACGTATTTTTCCTAATTCAAATAAAATCAAATAAAATCCAAATAAAATCAAATATTTGTTTTTAATATTTTTCCTCCAATATTTCATTATTTGTGGAGAAGTCATATTATCCCCTCTCATATATTTTTAATACGAAACATTGTTCGGAGAGAAAAATAATTAAAACAAATGATCCTTGTTTCGATATTTGATAAAATTCAAATACGAAAATCGTGAAATCCCCAACTCTCTCCGTGGGTCCTTGAGTTGCGTGGAATTTCTAGGATCTAGCCAAGATGAAAATAAAATATGATATGCAATGATGATCTAATGTATAACATTCCAAATTGAAAATTTGGGATGTTACAAACCTACCCCCCTTAAGATGAATCTCGCCCTCGAGATTCGGGTTGGCTAGAAAATCGGTGAGAGTGGTCCTTCCGTAGATCTTCCTCTCGCTCCCAGGTGGCTTCCTGCTCGGTATGGTGGCTCCACTGAACTTTGCAAAACTTGATAACCTTGCTGCGGGTGACTCGGCTGGCATATTCGAGAATCTTGACTGGTTTCTCCTCATAGGTCAAATCACTATCCAGATGAATCGCTTCCAGTGGCACTGTATCTCTCAGTGGTATCTCAGCCATCTCCGCGTGGCACTTCTTCAGCTGGGATACGTGGAACACATCGTGAACTCCCGACAATCCTTCGGGCTATTCCAACTTGTAAGCAACTTCTCCCATATGCTCCAAAACTTTGTATGGTCCTACAAAATGTGGCGCTAAAAATCCCTTAATTCCAAAGCGCTTCACTCCTCGAAGTGGTGATACTCGAAGATACACTCTGTCTCCGACTTCGTAAACTGTCTCCTTGCATTTAGAATCCGCATAACTCTTCTGCCTGGACTGGGCTACCTTGAGCCTATCGCGAATCAACTTCACCTTCTGTTCAGACTCTTTAATCAAATCTGGTCCAAACAACTGGCGGTCTCCAACTTCGTCCCACAACAAAGGTGTCCTGCACCTCCTTCCGTACAATGCTTCGAAAGGGGCCATCTTCAAACTGGATTGATAACTGTTGTTGTAAGAGAACTCTGCATATGGCAAATTGTCGTCCCAACTAGATCCATAATCTAGCGCACAAGCTCTCAGCATGTCCTCCAAAATCTAATTGACTCTCTCGGTCTGTCCGTCTGTCTGTGGATGAAAGGTTGTACTGAACTCTAGCCTGGTACCCAAAGTTTCGTGCAACTGATGCCAGGACTTTGAGGTAAACTGGGTTCCTCTATCTGATACAATGGTCCTCGGAACTCCATGCAGACATACGATCCTGGTCATGTATATCTTTGCCAACTTAGCACTTGTATAAGTGGTCTTTACTGGGATGAAATGAGCTACCTTCGTCAAACGATCGACTACAACCCATATCGAGTCATAGCCTGAACGAGTCCTGGGCAATCCCGTGATAAAATACATGCCTAGCTTATCCCACTTCCATTCGGGTATCGGCAATGGTTGTAGCAATCCTGCTGGCTTCTGATGCTCTGCCTTCACTCTCTGACATACATCACAAACTGCTACATACTCCGCAATATCCTTCTTCATTCCGGTCCACCAAAAACTATCCTTTAAATCCAGGTACATCTTGGTATTTCCTGGGTGAATCGAATATGGTGAATCATGGGCCTCTTGAAAAATCAACTTCCTGATCTCTGGATCATTGGGCACATAAACGCGGTCCTCAAACCATAAGGTATCGTGCTCATCCTCACGAAATCCCTTGGCTTTTCCTTTACTTGTCCTTTCTTTTATCTCAGCAATCTCCTTGTCTGTCTTCTGAGTTTCTCGGATCTTATCCATCAAAGTAGACTGAATTTCCAATGCTGCTACAAAGCCTCTTGGAACTATTTCCAAACATAGTTCACGAAGATCCTCGGCTAACTCCTTGGGTAACTCTCCGGTCATGATTGTGTTGACATGGCTCTTGCGGCTCAACGCATCAGCTACTACGTTAGCCTTCCCTGGGTGATAATGCAATCTCATATCATAATCCTTAATGAGCTCCAACCATCTCCTTTTGTTGAGGATATAGACCTTAGAGTCACCCGCCAGGAGGGGCCGGGTTACTCATATGGTCATTGCCAGAAGCCCGGCGCTAAGCTTGAAGACGGTGGGCCAAAGATGGGCTTAAGACCCGGGTATGGCTTAAGGCCCGTAGTTACAATCATTATCATGGTAGAACTTGTAGTGCAAGGTAAGAATAGTTGAGAGTCCGAGCCGGACACTCTTATGAGCCGGCCGGGACTCTGAGAGCTGCTGGGCGTCAGCCTCCCTATATAAAGGGACGACCTGGCAGCGGTTTAGGGACAAGAAAGATCTCATCGAGAACCAGGCATAGCGGTTAAGCTCCCTGGTCATCGAAACCCTAATCAATACCACCTCAAACTGGACGTAGGCTTTTACCTTCATCGTAAGGGGCCGAACCAGTATAAACCCTCGTGTTCCTTGTCCCACTTAACCCCTTCAAGCTTCCTAGTTGAGATGGCTCCACGACTAAGTCCTAGCTCGAGGACATCTGCCGTGACAATTCCACGACAGTTGGCGCCCACCGTGGGGCCAGCGCACGATGGATTTGAGTTCTTGAAGGGCAGCTTCGAAGGGCTCAAGGGATACGCTGTGGGCCGGATGACCAAGAGTCGTCGCGGCAAGCTCTACATCGACGATGCAAACTGGGGCCCCGACGCTGGCTCAATTGAGTACGGGTACCGGGTCGCCTTCGGCGGAATTCTTGTTTTCATTGGCAAGATTGGTGAGCCGGGCCCTGAGCCGGATCTCTGCGCCGATCTCATCGAGACGGCTCAGCGTGCACGACCCGCCCGGGCCCGGCCTGCCGTAAAGCATGCTTTTGTGGGATGTATCCATGGAGGACTCTCTGATCGATCTGGATTTGGTGATGAGACGGCCGCCGGCTCTGACGGCGAGTCGTCCACTGATGAGTCCAACTCGTTGTATCAACTTCAAGATGGCAGGCTCATGGGTTGTTCCGATGGTGACAGTATTCCGGACCCGTTTGAGCCGCCAAGCCGGGTTGGAATCTTCATGGCCGGTGCGCAGCCTGTTCAGAACCCTGCTGCTGGAGCAGGAAACCCGGTGCCTTCGCCGGCTCAGGTGCTAATGGATCTCACGGACAAGATGACGGCCCTGTTAACCGCCACGGTTGACCCAGCGGATCAAGCTCAGCATGATGCGGAGGTGGCATAGTTAAAGTTGGATCTAGTGAAAGCTAAGGAGGATCTGGCAGCAGAAGGGATTAGGATGGCTGCGGAGAGGGCGGCTCTCGATGCCCAAACCCAGTTGATTCAAGCGCAGTCCTTCCGGCTCACGATGGATCAAAACGCGTCCAATGAGGTCCTGATGAGGAGGCATCAAAAGGCCCAATCTCGACTCCCTCCGGTTTACGATCCACGCAACCTCTTCAACACGCCAGGTGCAGGGTCTAGTAACCCGCCAGGGGTCATAATCTCTGGGTCTGGGACCCCTATTTAGCCACAGGTGATGGGGCCTCCCCAGATGCCCCCTGCCCCGCCTCAGTACGTGCCAATACCACTGGGTCATTATAATAACCCGCTGGAGAACATGGTCGCCGCGGCAGCACGGCTGGCGGCTCTCCCAGTCGACGGCGACTCTCCGACGGCTATTGAAACCCGCCGGGTCCGGGAACTCCTTCAGACAGCACTGGCGCAGCAAAAGGCGTACTCCTACAGCCGGGACAGGATCCACTCGACCCCTCATCCAGGCCGGAGCCCGAGTTACAGCAGACACATGGTCTCAGCGACAGGCTCAAGTAACGTCCGACGCCATGACCCACCCCCTGGCCATGGCCCGGCTCATAACGGAGCCTTTCACGCAGCAGACCAAGACAGAGCGCGGCAAGAGGCGGAGCAGGTGCCTTAGTTGACGGCTTACCAAACTCCCCCGGCTTATCCGACGACTTCCGTCGACGTGGGTATCCCTACCAGGACTGGGGGTGTCCCTTGTTTAGTGCCAGCTATCCGCAATGAGCGTCTACCCAAGGACTTCAAAGGCCCTAGGAAGGTGCCTAATTACACGGCTGACTTACAACCCGCGGCCTGGATTGAGAGTTACGAGATGGCCATGGAGCTACTGGAGGTCAGTGAGGCGGCAATGGCCAAGTACTTCACCATGATGTTGGATGGGACTGCCCGCACTTGGTTAAAAGGGCTACCACCGAATTCCATCGGGTCTTGGGCTGAGCTGAAAGCCCGGTTCATCCAAAACTTCAAGGATACCTGTAGGCAGTCTATGCCAATTGTGGATTTGACTAACTGTAAGCAGCAGGAGGGTGAATCCACGACGCATTGGGTTCGCCGGGTCAAGGAGATCATACATTCATCAGATAAGATGGATGCCGGCTCTGCAGTCTTAATGTTGGAGCAGAGTTGTCGTTTCGTGCCCCTGAAGATGAAACTCGGGCGGCTTAAGCGCGACTGCAATGATATGGGTACACTAATGGCGGCTCTTGTCAAGTACGCCGATTCTGATGGTACCAAGGATCCCCCTTCAGATGATGAAAGGACAAGGAAGGGAAAGAAGAACGGCAATGGCAAGGGTCCTCAGCATAACCCAGGGAACCAGGGAGGTGGCAAGCGCAAGGCCGATGGCAGCTTAGAGTTTGTAGCCAACGCCAGCTCACAAGGTAATAACCAGCGACGCAAAGGGAGGCCCTTTCCCCGCGGCGGCGGGTCAGGCCCGACGCTGGAGCAACTGTTGAATGAGCCTTGTCCAAGGCATGGCTCTAGAGAGAAGCCAGCGACTCATCTATGGAAGGATTGTGCAATCATGAAGGCCTTTAAGAATTACAATGGCCCGGGCGGCGGCTCAGGCGTCGGCGGCTTTCATGGCCCGGGCGGCGGCTCAAATTCTAATCCTCAGAACGGTCAAGGGGGCTTTAACCAGCAGTCTGGCCAGGGTCATCAACAGCAGCAGGGGGGTTATCAGACCAATCCAAAGCAGCTTAGCGGTGGGCAATATCATGTGTTTACCACCAATCTGTGCAAGCGAGATCAGAAGCTTCATAAGAGGGCTATGAATGCTGTTGAGCCGGCGGTTCCACGCTACTTGCGGTGGTCTGAGCAGCCTATAGTGTGGAGTAGGGAGGATCACCCTCCCCGGGTGGATAATCCGGGTCACTTGGCCTTGGTGGTGGCTCCTCAGGTGGGAGGATATAAGTTCACTAAGGTGCTCATGGATGGCGGCAGCAGCATCAACATCCTCTATTATGAGACTTTTCGTCGTATGGGGTTGATTGATAAGAATCTCAGCCAATCAAACACTATTTTCCATGGTGTGGTACCTGGTAAGTCGGCTTACCCAGTCGGCAAGATCGAGCTGGAAGTGGCCTTTGGAGATGAGAACAACTACAGGGTGGAAAAATTGACCTTTGAGGTGGTTAAGATAAGAAGTCCGTATCATGCCATATTTGGGCGGCCGGCTTACGCCAAGTTCATGGCACGGCCGTGTTATGTGTACTTACAGCTCAAGATGCCGGGTCACAATGGGACCATTACGGTTCACGACAGCCGGAAGGTGGCTCTGGAGTGTGAGGAAGGCGATGCAGCTTATGCAGAATCTGTTTGTGCAACAGAGGAGTTGAAGTTTAACAAAGACAATGTTGACCCAACAGATATGACCTCTCTGAAAAAGCCGACTACGGAAAATGAGCCGGCGATGAAATTTAAGTCGGCTGATGAAACTAAGCTTGTTGATTTTGTTCCAGGAGATTCATCTCAGCAGTTTAGCATCAGTGCAAGTCTGGATCCAAAATAGGAAAGCGCGCTCATCGAGTTCATCCGTGAGAATAGGGACATCTTCTCATGGAAACTTTCTGACATGCCAGGTGTACCTAGAGAACTCGCTGAGCACACTCTCAATGTTGATCCAAAATTTAAGCCGGTCAGGCAGTTCCTTCGGCGGTTTAATGAAGAGAGGCGGAAAGCTATTGGTGAAGAGGTGGCCCGGCTCTTGGCGGCCGGGTTTATTGTTGAAGTCTTTCACCCAGAGTGGTTAGCTAACCCGGTTCTCGTACTCAAGAAGAATGGCACTTGGCGGATGTGTGTGGACTACACGGACTTAAACAAGGCGTGTCCGGCTGATCCTTTTGCCCTTCCCCGTATTGATCAAATTATTGATGCTACGGCAGGTTGTGCGCGCTTAAGTTTCTTGGACGCTTATTCTGGATATCATCAGATTAAAATGGCAGTTAAGGACCAGGAGAAGACGGCGTTCATCACTCCCTTTGGAGCCTTCTGCTATGTGTCTATGCCCTTTGGACTCAAGTGTGCACAGGCGACTTATCAGCGTTGTGTACAGAACTGTCTTCATAACCAGATTGGGCGCAATGTTCATGCTTATGTGGACGATATTGTGGTTAAGTCCATAAAGGAGGAAACCCTGATAGATGATTTAAGGGAAACCTTTGATAATCTCCGGGTCTACAGGATGATGCTTAACCCGGCCAAGTGTGTTTTTGGTGTTCCTGTAGGCAAACTCTTGGGTTTTTTGGTTTCTGACAGAGGCATTGAAGCTAACCCGGAGAAGATCAAGGCCATCACCTCCCTGGCTAAGCCCGCGTGTATAAATGTCATTGCTGCTTTAAGTCGGTTCATAAGCCGTTTGGGTGAGAAGGCCATGCCATTATATCAGTTGATGAAGAAAACTGATAACTTTGTCTGGAATGATGCAGCTAATACCGTTTTTGAGGATTTGAAGAAGCAGCTGGCAGAGCCCCCAGTCCTTGCTGCTCCGGTCGATAAGGAGCCCTTATTACTGTACGTGGCGGCGAACACACGAGCCGTCAGTGTGGCTGTGGTGGTGGAGCGCAAGGAAGAAGGTAAGGAGCATCCGGTTCAGCGGCCGGTTTATTATGTCAGCGAAGTGCTTATCGAGTCCAAACAGCGGTATCCACATTGGCAGAAGCTTGTTTATGGTGTGTTCATGGCAAGCCGGAAGCTTAAGCATTATTTCCAGGGTCATCCTATCACTGTGGTCAGTTCTGCCCCTCTGGGTGATATCATTCAAAACAGAGAGGCCACAGGGAGAGTGGCTAAGTGGGCTATTGAACTTGGACCCCATGGTCTGAAATACATGCCACGCACTGCTGTTAAATCTCAGGCCTTGGTGGATTTCATCACCGATTGGACAGAGTCACAAGTACCTGAGCAAAAGCAGGATAACACATATTGGACTATTCACTTCGATGGGTCCAGGCAGTTGGAGGGCTCGGGGGCTGGAGTTGTATTGGCTTCCCCTAAGGGTGATAAGTTCCATTATGTGCTACAATTGATGTTTCCTTGTACCAACAACGCGGCTGAGTACGAGGCCTTGCTCCATGGTCTTCGGATGGCTAAGGAGATGAGCTTGAGCCGAGTAAGGTGTTTCGGTGACTCAGACTTGGTGGCTCAACAAGTATCAGGCAAGTGGGACTCTAAGGATCCTCTCATGGCGGCTTATCGCTGCGAAGTTGATGCCATTGCTGGGCACTTTCAGGGCTACCAAGTAGAGCACATTGATCGCAGGAGGAACGAGGCGGCTGATGCTCTAAGCCGGCTAGGCTCTCAGCGAAAGCCGGTGTCGCCTAATACTTTCCTGGATGTCCTGTATAATCCTTCTGTTAAGCTGCCTACAGAGGAAGACTTGGCTGTCCCTGACCCGGAGGCGCGACTGGTGGCGGCTCTCCACATCACACCGGACTGGACAATGCCCTATTTGGCTTACATGACCCGGGGTGAGTTGCCAGAGGATGAAACTTTGGCCAGACAAATAACCCGGCGGGCTAAGTCAATGATTGTTATCAATGGCGAGTTGCATCACCGCAGTGTTACAGGAGTGTTTCAGCGTTGTGTCTCCCCTGAGGAAGGTCAAGAGATCTTACGTGAGATTCATGAAGGGGATTGTGGCCATCACGCCGGCTCAAAGTCGCTTGTGGCCAAGGCTTTTCACCATGGTTTTTATTGGCTGACGGCTCATGCTGATGCGGAGGAGTTGGTCAGTAAATGTGATGGTTGCCAGAGGTTCTCACGATGGGCTCATGTGCCGGCTCAGGAGCTGAGGATGATCCCAATTACTTGGCCCTTTGCGGTCTGGGGGCTTGATATGGTTGGGCCTTTCAAAAGATCCAAGGACAAGAAGACCCACCTTTTGGTGGCAGTTGACAAATTTACCAAGTGGGTAGAAGCAGAGCAAGTTAGCAAGTGTGATGCAGCCACGGCAGTTCAGTTTATGAAAAAGGTGATCTTTCGCTTTGGCTTTCCGCACAGCATTATAACTGACAATGGCACCAATCTATCCAAAGGCGCCATGGAAGAGTTTTGTCAACGAGAGCATATCCGACTTGATGTTTCCTCAGTTGCTCATCCTCAATCCAATGGTCAAGCTGAGAGAGCTAATCAGGAGATTCTGAAGGGCATCAAGCCCCGGCTTTTGGTCCCTTTGCAACGGACGCCGGGTTGTTGGGTGGAGGAGTTGCCCTCCGTGTTATGGAGCATCAACACTACTCCTAACAGGTCTACAGGTTTCACGCCTTTCTTCATGGTTTATGGGGCAGAAGCAGTCCTCCCCAGTGACATCCGTCATGACTCACCTCGAGTGGCGGCTTATGTTGAGACGGACAATGAACAGGCGTGCCAAGATGCTCTTGACTTGTTGGACGAACAGCGTGATGTGGCAGCAGCTCGCTCAGCGATTTACCAACAAGACCTGCGCCGTTATCATAGTCGCCGGGTTAAATCCCGGGTCTTCCAGGAAGGTGATCTCGTGCTCCGGCTCATCCAAGATCAAACAGATGCGCACAAGTTATCTCCACCTTGGGAAGGGCCCTTTGTGGTCAGCAAGAATTTGCACAACGGGTCATATTACCTCATTGACATTCGGGAGCACAAAGATTCACGTACGTCGGAGGAATAGACCCGTCGGCCGTGGAACATAGCTCAGCTTCGGCCTTACTACACTTGAGCCACCGGCTCTCATAATGTACATATTTCTCTCAGCCATGTATATATTATGATAAGCAATAAAGCAGGACCTCTGTCCTTTTTTCTCCTCCAAATGTGCACGTGTTGTTTTCATTGCAAGACTACATGATAACTTGAAGGAGGATCCGGCTTATGATCGTATTCGAATCAGCGTCGTTAAACAATTCTTAACATCACTTGGGGGCTTCCTGTTCAAACATAGGTCGTATTCGAACCAAAGAGAACATAGCTGTTGGTACCCATTTGATTGGCAAAGTGCCGAGCTCATTGGGGAGTTTTCTTTGATCATATTTGAATCTTAGTTTAAACCCTTTGAGAACCGACGTGGATCGTATTCGAATCAGCGTCGTTAAACAATTCTTAACATCACTTGGGGGCTTCCTGTTCAAACATGGGTCGTATTCGAACCAAAGAGAACATAGCTGTCGGTACCCTCTTGATTGGCATCGCCACACCCACTGGGGGCTATATGATCGTATTCGAATCTTAGCATAACCCCTTTGCGCCGGGTCTCTGGTCGTATTCGAACCGGAAGCCCCTAAGTTCTTCTGCTTCATAGTAAGTTTCTTCTAATCATTTCAAAGTGTGTACGGCCGGGTCTCACTTGGCCGGCTTAACTTTGGTTTACAGTATTAGCTGAACACAATGGGTGTTATTAAGACAGGTAAACCGGAATTGAGGTACCAACCTTACTACCCGGGTTATCTAAGCCGGAAGTATGCTTGCAGGCCGCTACGTATGTTATTACGGCTGTATTAAGGATATAATTGAAGACCAGTCCTTTTTGATTCATATTCAGGGTTATATATCTAAAACTTATGATTCTCAGGGCGGTAAGCCGCCTCGAGATTTGTGATTTGTCCTTCTCTGCAGGATAGTTAAAGGCAACTATTTTGAGATTAAGGAAAACAAATGATTGATTACGACCCGGAGAAACATAAAGGAGACAACTTCAACAGACTTCAGCATTCAAGGCGTGCACGATGGCACGGGAAAGATAAAGTATTGGTCCTACTCTATTACAAGACTCATTGAGTCCAAAAGGGTGAGGCATTGTTTGATAAGCCGCCAGCCGAGTTACGATGCTTGCTGGGTTGAAGTCTCCGGCTCGTTCCTCTCTTCTCCTCCGGATGTTCCCAAGACCTGGAAAGTTGATGACTTCCAGTCGATGCCGCTGAGAGCTCCGAATTGGGCTTCCTCGTCAATTATCCCGGCCGGGTAGATCTCCGGGGCGAAGGTGTGCTGACGAGCCGGCAGGATCAAGTTGAGGGCTTCATAGCGCGGAGTAGGGATCCTCTGATTTTCTGCATCGTAGCCCGGCTGATACTTAGTCAGATCTGTATCATTGCCAATCAGAGTGGCCACCGGGCGTACGGCCTTCACGCAAGCTGCGAAGTCCTTCTGATCGAAAGCGGTGCCGTCTTCCTTCAGACTTGGATAGCCAAGGGCGATGTCCGCTGGGTCTAACTCTGGCAGGAACGCCTTGGCCCGGCTCAGCGCAGCGATCGCTCCGGCTCTTGCAGAGGCCCGTCGGAGCTCTTGGATCCGTTGAGGTAGAACAGCGAGCCGGCGAAGGACTTCCGCCAGGTGAGTCGGCACCTCGTTGGATAGGGCCACCACAGCCAAGGCACGCTGTGACCCGGTGTAGAGTTGCTCCACCAGGGTGTACACGGCCTTCAGCTTGGTTACCATGCTCTGGTTGAGGTTGGCGCTTCTGGAACCTGTTTAACAGAATACGGTAAGCCGTCGGCAAGGATGAGTTATGAGATATAAAGATTCTAAACTTGATGAAAGCCGGTGAGATGACTTACCGAAGATTGCGGCAGCCATTTGAGACACTTGGCGCTTTAAGCCGGAGAGTTCGGCAGTCTTCTCGGAGAGAGCCTTCTCCGCCTGTTCAGCCCGGTTCACCAGCGCGGCCTTTTCTTCGGCCCAAGCCTTCCGTTCAGCGTCAAACTCCGTCTTCAGCTTTTCTTGCGCGGCGATGCTGGACACAAATTTGGCATTTGCCTTCCGGGTTTCCATCTCTTGCATCTTCAGCCGGTTCTTGATATCAGCGAGGTCAGCCTCAAGCTTCTTGCCAGCAGCCTGCATAAATTTCCGGGTTATGACATGAACAGTTACTATACAAATTTAAAGTCCCAAGCGTTTTCCAAGCAAAGACACTTGGCACTTGGGGGCTAATGCATATCGAACGTTCCTATCTACAAACTACCGGCTCATGGAAATAAGCCGGAACCTAAGTCTACAACATATTCAATCATAACTCGTCGACTTGGGGGCTAGCATGGTAAAGGTAACTATGCAGTAAGTAAGAGGACAGAAGAATAATACCTCAGATTTCTGCTGGATCTGGTGCACCATGGCAATCTCTGCATCCCGGCTCTTGTGCACTTGGCTGACGAAGCCGGAGACGATCTCTCCAATGTTCAAATTGGAGTAGTCAGTGAGGTCCAGGTTAACCCGACGGGACTCTAG
Organism: Triticum aestivum; assembly: GCF_018294505.1. Classification (NCBI taxonomy): domain Eukaryota; kingdom Viridiplantae; phylum Streptophyta; class Magnoliopsida; order Poales; family Poaceae; genus Triticum; species Triticum aestivum. The sequence goes on from NC_057802.1 coordinate 46,085,811, forward strand.
CAGCTCCCCTTTGGCGGAGCACATGGCCAGCGCGGTAGGTCTCCCCGGCTCAACAAACTCCGTCCGGGTGATTACCACGTCCGGGTCATCTGCTGGTTGAGCCGAGCTGGAGGCCTCCGGGTTAACAGAAGCTTCTGTTGCGGGCTTGTTGATTGGAGCAGCGGCCTCAGGAGCAGAGGCAGCTGGCGGTTCTTGAGCGGCTGCCTCTGGCTCAGGCAAATCCGGCTCATCGACCGGCTTGGACTTCTTCGCCCTCTTGGTGAGCTTGGCCTGGGCACTGGAAAGACAGAAAGGTTAAGCACAATGGTGTAAGTAAAGACAAAGTACAACATGAGATGGTTATCATTACCCGGGCACGGTCTTGAAAGCCGGCAGGCTTGACTGCATAGAGTCGCCAGAAGAAGGGGAAGTTTCCTGATAATTTGAGTCAGAAGAGTTGAGCGGTTGACGTATAACACCTGCCAAAGGATGAAAAGGGTACAATTTTGAGATCACCTCGGTCCGGCGTTTCCTCGATGCGTCAGGTAACCCGGAGGAGAGGTCGGTGCTTTTGTCGGTCCGGGTGTGCCGCCGGCTCTCATGCACCTGTCGCTTCAAAATAAATTGAGGGTCTTGATAAGCTAAAGGATGTGAAAAGCTTACTTTCCGGGTTACCCTTCGGATTTTCAGCCTTGGCAAGGGCTCCGAGTCGGAGGAAAATGTCGTTACCTCTACAACCACCGGGTTACTTGCTCCGGTGTCGTCCTATTGATGAACAAGTATTGATAAGGCGGACAGAAATAAACAACAAGTACAACAAGGACTTACAGGCTCAGGGGTTACCTCTGACTCGGAGCTGTCGCTTAGTTGCATCAGCTCTGAAGCAGTGGGCCTATTTCCTTTCTTGCGAGGGGCGGCTTTCTTGGCGGCTTTCTTCGCCTTTCTGGCCTTCTTGGCCGCCTCATGGTCATATTTGACCCGCCAGAACTTATCATCAGCCTGAAAAATACAATGATGATTTCTTAAAATGATTCAGATGAAAGTTATATACAAAAGAAGATGTTCAGATCAGTGGCTTACTGCTGGGGCTGGGTTGGTCTTGCAGAAGGGGGCTAACCCGGTCCTCCCGCACCCTGCCAGGCTCTCGTTCAAAAGAGCCTTGGTCATATCCTCTGCAACATCTTCAGGAAGATCGTTGCGGCTATGTCTTTGGGGGTCATCCTTACGGCCCGTGTACTCGCACATTAAGCCGGGGCGGCGGCTCAATGGGATCACCCGGCACGAGAGCCAGACCCGGCCAGATCGATTCCGTTGAGACCATTGCCCAGGAGAGCTTTGATCTTGTTGATGGTAGGGAGCAGAGGTTGACGCTCCGCTTGAGTCAGCTTGTCTGACAGTGGGTGAGTCGGCTCCAGACGCGAGGGGCGAAAGCCGGGCAACGAACTCTCATCAGCCGGCGACGTGTCTTGGCAGTAAAACCACGTCAGGTTCCAGTCTTTGGGGTGGCTTGGCGGCTCTGCGTAAGGGAAAATGCAGTCCCTCCGCTGCTGGATGGAGATGCCGCCTAGCTCCAAACTTGGCCCGTTGGCACACTCGTTCTGGCGGTTTAAATAGAAAAGTTCTCTGAAGAGCAGCAGACTGGGTTCTTCTCCAAGGTAAACCTCGCAGAACACTTGGAAGTTGCAGATATTGGACACTGAGTTGGGTCCTATGTCGTGAGGCCGCAGATCGAAGAAATTCAGAACGTCTCTGAAAAACTTTGAGCCGGGCGGTGCGAAGCCCCGGCTGATGTGATCCGCAAAAATGACCACCTCCCTGTCCCTTGGCTGTGGTCTCTCCTCTGACGGGTCGGGGGCACGGTAGGACATGACGTCCTTCTTGGGCAGATAGCCTGACTTGACAAACTCTGCTAACGTCTCGTTGGTGACATTGGACCTCATCCAGTTGCAAGTGATGGAGGCTTTAGGAGCTTTGGGAGGCATGGTGACTGTTGGAAGCCTATGATATAGGAAAAAATGTCCAGTTTAATAATGAGCCGGAGGAGACTTACAAGTCAAGGTTTAAGGTGGCGGCTTATCGAGGGGACTAATGACATATATCTAAGTGCACTGGGCTATTTAAGCCGCCTGAAGTATTGAGAGTAATTCGATTGTCTACGGCTTTATCACAGATGAGCCGAAAAATTCTATGTTGCATGGTCTCCTTTAAGTCGGAGGGTTCTACGACGCGTGTTTTCTTTAAGCCGGAAATGTAAACCGCCATGGCTCAATGAGGGCAGTTTTTTTACTAAGTATGGTGAAAGCAGGTTTCACACATTGCGGTAAATATTTTGGATCAAAATGGTCGGGCAAAAGAAAAGTTTCTAGACCTAGAAACAGACGCGAGGGAGTTCTTGAGCTCGAACAAGGCTCTTATGCAGTAAAAAGAGGGCTACTTGTATGAGAAATGGGTGCTAAACGGTCACCGCAGTGGTTCTATACAAGACTAAGATAAAAAACGGGCTGTAAAAATGAAAACTACCGGAGCTCATGGGCGACGGCGAAGAACACGGACGAACAGGACGAACCCTACTGCAGATCTGTTCTAACAGGGCAGAAGAAACTTACAGAGGCTGGTGAGTCGCAGAGGTCGTCGCGTTTCTCTGGTCAGATCAGGGTGATGCAGCGGCCTGAGTTGGTGACGACGAGAAGACCCGCGGCGGCGGCGGCAGCAGAGCTCGAGCAGGGAGCAGTGGCACGAGGAAGAAGACGAAGAAGAGAGAAGTGGCTGAAGGCCCGTCGGGCCGGCCTATTTATAAGGGCAAGCTCATAAGTGGGCGCGAGAAACGAGGAGACCACGGCGTGGTTATCTCCCCACGAAACGCCTCGATTTTCGGGATGGCAGTAAAGATAAGATCCGTTGCGGATCTGGTGGAGTAAAAAATGGACTTAATGGAAGATGATGTCACGGCGGATTACCCGGAGTCCAGAGGATGACGTCACGCCGGGTTATGGCCTTCACATAATTGTAAGCCGGAGAATTTCTGTCGAAAAGATTGAAGATTGACATGAGCTGGCTCAAATCAATCTGGGGCCTAATGTTGAGGATATAGACCTTAGAGTCACCCGCCAGGAGGGGCCGGGTTACTCATATGGTCATTGCCAGAAGCCCGGCGCTAAGCTTGAAGACGGTGGGCCAAAGATGGGCTTAAGACCCGGGTATGGCTTAAGGCCCGTAATTACAATCATTATCATGGTAGAACTTGTAGTGCAAGGTAAGAATAGTTGAGAGTCCGAGCCGGACACTCTTATGAGCCGGCCGGGACTCTGAGAGCTGCTGGGCGTCAGCCTCCCTATATAAAGGGACGACCCGGCAGCGGTTTAGGGACAAGAAAGATCTCATTGAGAACCAGGCATAGCAGTTAAGCTCCCTGGTCATCGAAACCCTAATCAATACCACCTCAAACTGGACGTAGGCTTTTACCTTCATCGTAAGGGGCCGAACCAGTATAAACCCTTGTGTTCCTTGTCCCACTTAACCCCTTCAAGCTTCCTAGTTGCGATGGCTCCACGACTAAGTCCTAGCTCGAGGACATCTGCCGTGACAATTCCACGACACCTTTGCCTGAGATTCAACTCCTTCTGCGTGAAAATGTACTTCAAGCTCTTGTGATCCGTGTACACCTCACAATGGTTTCCGATGAGAAAATGCCTCCATGTCTTCAACGCATGCACTATGGCTGCTAACTCCAAATCATGTGTAGCATAATTCAACTCATGGGGTTTAAGCTGTCGTGAGGCATATGAAACAAATCTTCCCTCCTGCATAAGTACGGCTCCAAGTCCTCGACGAGAAGCGTCGCAATATACTTCATAATCCTTGTGTTGATCTGGCAGAATCAACACTGGCGTTGTAACCAAATGTTTCTTCAACTCCTGGAAACTAGCCTCACATTCCTCCGTCCAATTGAACTTGGTGTCTTTCTTTAATAACTCGGTCATAGGTTTTGCAATCTTCAAGAAATTCTCAATGAATCTCCGGTAGTATCCTGCGAGTCCAAGAAAACTCCGGATTTCTCCAACTGTCGTGGGGGACTCCCAATTTGTCACAGTGTTAACCTTGGTGGGATCTACTGCTATTCCTTCTCCAGATATAACATGTCCAAGGAATCCAACTTCCTTTAACCAAAACTCGCACTTGCTGAACTTGGCATATAGCCGATGTTCTCTGAGCTTTCGAAGTACCAAACGCAAATGCTCCTTATGCTCTTCTTCACTCTTCGAATAGACCAGAATATCATCAATGAACACTACGACAAACTTATCCAAAAACTCCATAAACACTTTGTTCATCATGTTCATGAAATAGGCAGGTGCGTTAGTCAGGCCAAATGACATAACGGTGTACTCATATAGCCCATACCTTGTGGTAAAAGCTGTCTTGGGTATATCCTGCTCTCGAATCTTCAACTGGTGGTATCCTGATCGCAAATCAATCTTGGAAAATACTTTAGCTCCTTGTAGTCGGTCAAACAGATCATTGATCATCGGCAGTGGGTACTTGTTCTTGATGGTTACTTCATTCAATCCACGATAATCAACAACCATCCTCAACGATCCATCTTTCTTCTCCACTAGAAGTACTGGTGATCCCCAAGGTGACGAACTTGGGCGAATATATCCTTTATCCAGTAACTCCTTAATCCGCTTCTTAATTTCTTCCAAATCCTTAGCGGGCATTCTGTACGGTCTCTTAGATATCGGCCCTGTGCCTGGCAAAATCTCAATCAAAAACTCAATGTCTCTATCCGGTGGCATGCCTGGCAACTCCTCTGGAAATACGTCAGGGAAATCCTTCACCACTGGTACTTCCTCCTGTACAACTCCTGATAAGGAATTCACTTGAGTCCTCTTCGGCACATGCCGGAATACATACTTAATCCTTCTTCCTTCTGGGGTAGTAAGCAAGATCGTCTTACTGGCGCAATCGATGTTTCCTCCATACATCGATAGCCAATCCATTCCCAAAATCACATCCAAACCTTGCGACTCCAAAACTATTAGGTCTGAGGGGAAAACATGCCTACCTATGGCCAATGGTATCTGAAAACATCCTTGGCTTGCCATATACTCTGCTCCTGGCGAGGTTACTAACATAGGTGTTCTAAGAACTTTGGTGGGCAACTTATACTTATCCACAAATCCCCTTGATATGTATGAATGTGATGCACCGGTATCAAAAAGAACGATTGCAGTAAATGACTTAACCAGAAACTTACCTATTACTCCATTAGGCTGTGCTTCAACCTCCTCCACGTTAACGTGGTTCACTTGTCCTCTGTTGAAAGGGTTCGGCTTCTTTCCCGAGCTTCCATTGCCATTCCCATTCTTAGCTTCAGGACATTCATTGGCATAATGTCCAGTCTTCTGGCATTTGTAGCAAGTGACATGGCTCAGATCCTTCTTGGCTGGGGTTGATGGGTTGGTACGGTTCTGTCTGTTGCTTCCTCCGTTCCCATTGCCATTCTTGGGGCCACTATGATTGTGCGAGCTCCCTCCATTGTGATTGTGACCTCCGTGGTTATGCTGAAGGTGTCCTCCCGAGTTCGGAGTAAAACGAGGCTTCTGATGAGCTCCTGTACTGTACTTTCCTTGTCCATACTTACTCTTACGGCTCTCAATCTGCTGCTGCTTCCCTTCAATCATGAGAGCTTTGTCTACCAACTCCTGGTAGTTGCTAAAAGTTGCCACCATCAACTGCATGCTCAGCTCATCATTCAGTCCTTCCAGAAACTTCTCCTGCTTAGCTGCATCCGTAGCAACGTCATCTGGGGCATAACATGCTAACTTACTGAAATCCTCCACGTATTGGCCAACGGTACGTCCTCCTTAGCGTAAGTTGCGAAACTCACGCTTCTTCATGGCCATAGCTCCTGCTGAAACGTGGGCAGTACGGAAAGCTTGCTGAAACTGGTCCCATGTGACAGTGTCAATGGGGTGAGTGGCTATGTAATTCTCCCACCATGATGTTGCAGTTCCATCAAGCTGATGTGCGGCAAAACGCACTCTCTCCGCATCTGTGCATCCTGCAGTGGTCAGCTCCCTTCCAACCTTGCGGAGCCAATCATCTGCCACAATCGGCTCGGTGCTACTGGAAACACCGCAGCCAAAGAAAATGGGCTAAGTGATCAACAGGTGGTGGTGGTGGTGGGTTGTTGTTGTTGTTGCCTTGGTTCTGAACTAGCGCTTGCATCAGGGCATTCTGCTGCTGAATCAACTGAGTGATCTCCGGTGGGAAAACAAATCCAGTGTCGCGTCTCGGAGGCATCTGATGGGTTTAGAAAAGATGAGAAAATAGTATAGAATGAGATCTAGAGGGAAAACACTACCCATATGCACATGAGACAAACACAATCATATCACTTCAATCAATTCAAACAAGGCATACAATCGATCTAACTATCGTTACAAAGTGCTTGGACTATACTATATACATGGTGGCATACTACTACTAATTTGGTGGTCTACTAGAAAAATTGATCAGTCGAAGACTCCATGATATCTGCTCTGGCTTCATCCTCCCAATCATCATCACTGGGGTCTGAGTCGGTGTCGTCGATGATGATGTAGTTCTCCGGGCAAGTAGAATCGTCATCTTCTTCTCCTGGTGCTGGGTCTCCCATGAATACTCCGATCTTCTTTATCAGGTCGTCATTCTTCTTCACTAGTGCGACGATTTCCTCCATATAATCCTCACGTGTAGCCTTGAGTTCTTCCTCCAGATCCATGATCCTAGTCTTTGCCTTCTTCAGATCTATCATGTCTGCGCACATCTGGTTCTCCTGGCGACGAATGTGCTGGTTTAACTCCTGGATGAAAGCTGCAATAGATCTATCCTTCCTGGTACTGATCATCTCCCATTGCTCGTCTCAGCGCCCACAAATCTGATAGATAGTATCCTTGAGATCATTGTGGTACACTTCTCCAATGCGTCCCATGGTGATGTGGGCTGCCATGCTCTTTCCTAGACTCCAGGTTGGTGCATCGAAAGAAAACTCTATGGGCTCAGTGACTGGCGTGAATGTCCTTCCTGGAACTTGAACTTGAATCATCCAGCACTCCTCTTCTGGTAGTGTGGCGTTGTAGGTACCGGTGAAGCTTGGTATTCCGATGTTCAGGTACTTATTAACTTCCTTCAAGTGTCGTCCAAAAGGTGTATCCTCATCCGGTTGGGCGAACTTGTTCCTTGCATCCGCCATCCTAAACGAGTGGAAGAAAGGAGAGGAGTTAGAAATGAGAAGAGAGTAGTAATCTAGGGCTTTAGCTTAGTGGTCGTGTCCTACAGTCATCGTGTGCTCTGATACCATCTTTGTAGCAACCAGACCTCAAACAGTCTAGTCTTTGTGCATCAGTGTCATCCCCGGATCGGTAATGCTGACACGCACAGTACTTGAAGGATTTATAACAGAGTAGCAATCACACACTTATTACATCGAATAGTTCAAGAGAGAACTTAATACAATAAATATGGCTTAAGGCCATATAAACGATAACTGCGGAAGGCTTGGAAGATAAGGTGAGTCCATCAACTGCAACGACATCACTGAGTACAAGACCACGACCTAAGGCTCCTTACTCGTCGTCTGAAAAGTCTGCAACATGATACGTTGCAGCCCGAAAACGGGCCAGCACATGGAATATGCTGGCAAAGTAACACATAGAGACTAATGAACAGAATAATGCTATCACTACATGCATATTTGGCTGGTGGAAAGCTCTATGGTTACAATTTTGCGAAAAGCCAATTTTATCCTACAACAAAAGGAATATATTTTATTTAACTACAAAGTTGGTTGAAAATATTGAGAAGGTAAACCCCCTCTCAATCCCAATTAAAAGTAATCATTAACAACCCAACAAAATTAATTAAGTACATGATGATGAGATTCACATGATAATCCAAGAACTAGATACTCAAGATGTCCATAACCGGGGACACGGCTAACCATGATTGGTTTATACACTCTGCAGAGGTTTGTGCACTTTTCCCCACAACACTCGATCTCCTCCGTTGGATTTCTCGCACTACATGGTGTTTGAGAAACGGATGACCGAGACACAGTCTTTCAGAAGCGTTAGCACCTTACGATGGGTAGACAAAGTTGGTTTCCCTTTTTTTTTAAATAATTCGGACATGCAGAAAAATAAAGAAAAGAAATACTAAACGGACTCCAAAAATCCCGAAATAAATTTTCCCCGTCCTCTAAAAATAAGCCGGACAAGATAAACATTTATTTGGGCCTAAAATGCAATTTTGAAAAACGCGTATTTTTCCTAATTCAAATAAAATCAAATAAAATCCAAATAAAATCAAATATTTGTTTTTAATATTTTTCCTCCAATATTTCATTATTTGTGGAGAAGTCATATTATCCCCTCTCATATATTTTTAATACGAAACATTTTTCGGAGAGAAAAATAATTAAAACAAATGATCCTTGTTTCGATATTTGATAAAATTCAAATACGAAAATCGTGAAATCCCCAACTCTCTCCGTGGGTCCTTGAGTTGCGTGGAATTTCTAGGATCTAGCCAAGATGCAAATAAAATATGATATGCAATGATGATCTAATGTATAACATTCCAAATTAAAAATTTGGGATGTTACACAAGCCAAGTTCTATAATGAAAAATTCCCACTAGTATATGAAAGTGACAAAACAAAAGACTCTACTTTGAAGCACAAGTGTGGCAAAGGATAGTAGCATTGTCCCCTCTCTCTTTTTCTCTCTTTTTTGGGACTTCTCTTTTTTTTATGGCCTTTCTCTCTCTTTTTTTTATTCCTCACTTGGGACAATGCTCTAGAAAATGATGATCATCACACTTCTATTTATTTACAACTCAATGATTACAACTCGATACTAGAACAAAGTATGACTCTATATGAATGCCTCCGGCGGTATACCGGGATATGTAATGAAGCAAGAGTGACATGTATGAAAGAATTATGAATGGTGGCTTTGCCACATATACTATGTCAACTACATGATCATGCTAAGCAATATGACAGTGATGAATGTGTCATGATAAACGGAATGGTGGAAAGTTGCATGGCAATATATCTCGGAATGGCTATGGAAATGCCATAATAGGTAGGTATGGTGGCTGTTTTGAGGAAGATATAAGGAGGTTTATGTGTGAAAGAGCGTATCATATCACGGGGTTTGGATGCACCGGCGAAGTTTGCAGCAACTCTCAATGTGAGAAAGGGCAATGCACGGTACCGAAGAGGCTAGCAATGATGGAAGGGTGAGAGTGTGTATAATCCATGGACTCATCATTAGTCATAAAGAACTCACATACTTATTGCAAAAATATACAAGTCATCAAAAACCAAGCACTACGCGCATGCTCCTAGGGGGGTAGATTGGTAGGAAAAGACCCTCGCTCGTCCCCGACCGCCACTCATAAGGAGGACAATCAAAGAACACCTCATGTTTCAAATTTGTTACATAACGTTTACCATACGTGAATGCTACGGGACTTGCAAACTTCAACACAAGCATTTCTCAAATTCACAACTACTCAACTAGCACGACTTTTATATTATTACCTCCATATCTCAAAACAATCATCAAGCATCAAACTTCTCTTAGTATTCAACACACTCATAAGAAAGTTTTTACTAATATTGAATACCTAGCATATTAGGATTATTTAAGAAAAATACCATGCTATTTAAGACTCTCAAAATAATCTAAGTGAAGCATGAGAGATCAATAGTTTCTATAAAACAAATCCACCACCGTGCTCTAAAAGATATAAGTGAAGTACTAGAGCAAAACTATATAACTCAAAGTATATAAGTGAAGCACAAAGAGTATTCTAATAATTTCCAAATCATGTATGGCTCTCTCAAAAGGTGTGTACAGCAAGGATGATTATGGTAAACTAAAAAGCAAAGACTCAAATCATACAAGACGCTCCAAGCAAAACACATATCATGTGGTGAATAAAAATGTAGCTCCAAGTAAAGTTACCGATGGAAGTAGACGAAAGAGGGGATGCCTTCCGGGGCATCCCCAAGCTTTGGCTTTTTGGTGTCCTTAGATTATCTTGGGGGTGCCATGGGCATCCCCAAGCTTAGGCTCTTGCCACTCCTTGTTCCATAATCCATCAAAATCTTTCACCCAAAACTTGAAAACTTCACAACACAAAACTTAACAGAAAATCTCGTGAGCTCCGTTAGCGAAAGAAAACAAAAGACCACTTCAAAGTACTGTAATGAACTTATTCTTTATTTATATTGGTGTTAAACCTACTGTATTCCAACTTCTCGATGGTTTATAAACTATTTTACTAGCCATAGATTCATCAAAATAGGCAAACAACACACGAAAAACAGAATCTGTCAAAAACAGAACAGTCTGTAGTAATCTGTAACTAACGCAAACTTCTGGAACTCCAAAAAATCAGCCAAAATAGGAAGATCTAGGAATTTTTTTTATTGATCAGCAGTAATTGGAATCAGTATTTTATCACGTTCTGGTGATTTTTAACAATTGTTTTCGTGAACAGAAAGTTTCTGGAAATTACAGCAAGATCAAATAACTATCATCCAAGAAGATCCTATAGGTTTAACTTGGCACAAACACTAATTAAAACATAAAAACACATCTAACCAGAGGCTAGATCAAAGATTTATTCCTAAACAGAAGCAAAAGCAAAAAAACTAAAAATAAAATTGGGTTGCCTCCCAACAAGCGCTATCGTTTAACGCCCCTAGTTAGGCATAAAAGCAAGGATAGATCTAGGTATTGCCATCTTTGGTAGGCAATCCTTCAATGAGACATCTATCATCCTTAGAAATTTCCTTCTTTTTAGTAATTATCAAACTTTTAGGCACAAGATCGAAAAATTCATTTGTAGCAAATGGTTCCTTAATGATAGCAACAAGATTGGAATGAATACTTATAGATTTGAGATCCGCAGTTTCCTTACTAGAGGATTCACCCTTATTTTTAGGAACATACATAAGCTTGGCAATTTTAGTAGTAGGACTTGGAGTATTCTTTACAGAAGAAAAAGCGGTTCCCAAGTTGGTAATGATATCTTCAAGTTTATCGATCCTAGTGGAATCCTGATTTATTTTCTCATTAACTATGGGTTCCTTTTCTTTAATATTTTTCAAAGTGACTCCTACTCTAGATCCATATTGAGAGATTCGATTGTGGATCTTTTTATCCAAATTTTCAATTAACTCTACGGTAGCAACCTTATTTTCAATAATTTCAAGCCTTTGCATTACATGCTCCAAAGTTAACATAGTTCCATTAACCAAAAGAGGGGGTGAGCCAAACAAATCTGTCATAGCATTATAGGAATCAAAAGTATGGCTACCTAAGAAATTCCCTCCGGTAATGGTATCAAGGATATATCTATACCAAGGATTAGCACCTACATAAAATTGCGGAGAAGAACGGAAGTAGATTGCTTCCTGGTAGATCTATTTTGAGCATTGCATATTCTATACCAAGCATCTTCTAGATTTTCTCCCTCCCTTTGCTTAAAATTTAGAACTTCATTCTCGGGAGACAACGGAGAAGATAGAGGACTAGCCATAACGACAAGCAAGCGAAAAAAGAGGCGAACGGAAAAGAGAGGGCGAATAAAACGGCAAGGGTGAAGTGGGGGAGAGGAAAACGAGAGGCAAATGGCAAATAATGTAATGCGGGAGATAAGGGATTGTGATGGGTACTTGGTATGTTGACTTTTGCGTAGACCTCCCCGGCAACGGCGCCAGAAATCCTTCTTGCTACCTCTTGAGCACTGCGTTGGTTTTCCCTTGAAGAGGAAAGGGTGATGCAGCAAAGTAGCGCAAGTATTTCCCTCAGTTTTTGAGAACCAAGGTATCAATCCAGTAGGAGGCTACGCGCGAGTCCCTCGCACCTGCACAATACAAATAAATCCTCGCAACCAACGCGATAAGGGGTTGTCAATCCCTTCACGGTCACTTACGAGAGTGAGATCTGATAGATATGATAGGATAATATTTTTGGTATTTTTATGATAAAGATGCAAAGTAAAATAAAAGCAAAGTAAAAACAAAGGCAATAAATAAGTGTTGGAAGATTAATATGATAAAGATAGAACCGGGGGGCCATAGATTTCACTAGTGGCTTCTCTCAAGAGCATAAGTATTTTACGGTGGGTGAACGAATTACTGTTGAGCAATTGACAGAATTGAGCATAGTTATGAGAATATCTAGGTATGATCATGTATATAGGCATCACGTCCGAAACAAGTAGGCCGACTCCTGCCTGCATCTACTACTATTACTCCACTCATCGACCGCTATCCAGCATGCATCTAGAGTATTAAGTTCATGAAAACAGAGTAACGCCTTAAGCAAGATGACATGCTGTAGAGGAATAAATTCATGCAATATGATAAATACCCCATCTTGTTATCCTCGATGGCAACAATACAATACGTGCCTTGCTGCCCCTACTGTCACTGGGAAAGGACACCGCAAGATTGAACCCAAAGCTAAGCACTTCTCCCATTGCAAGAAAGATCAATCTAGTAGGCCAAACCAAACTGATAATTCGAAGAGACTTGCAAAGATAACCAATCATACATAAAAGAATTCAGAGAAGATTCAAATATTGTTCATAGATAATCTTGATCATAAACCCACAATTCATCGGTCTCAACAAACACACCGCAAAAGAAGATTACATCGAATAGATCTCCACGAGAGAAGGGGAGAACATTGTATTGAGATCCAAAAAGAGAGAAGAACCCATCTAGCTACTAACTATGGACCCGAAGGTCTGAGGTAAACTACTCACACTTCATCGGAGAGGCTATGGTGTTGATGTAGAAGCCCTCCGTGATGGATGCCCCCTCCGGCGGAGCTTCGGAACAGGCCCCAAGATGGGATCTCGTGGGTACAGAAGGTTGCGGTGGTGGAATTTGGTTTTTGGCTCCGTATCTGATCGTTTGGGGGTACGTAGGTATATATAAGAGGAAGAAGTACGTCGGTGGAGCAACATGGGGCCCACGAGGGTGGAGGGCACGCCCCCTACCTCGTGGCCTCCTGGAAGCTTCTCTTACGTAGGGTCCAAGTCTCCTGGATCATGTTCGTTCCAAAAATCACGCTCCCGAAGGTTTCATTCCGTTTGGACTCCGTTTGATATTCTTTTTCTGCGAAACTCTGAAATAGGCAAAAAACAGCAATTCTGGGCCGGGCCTCCGGTTAATAGGTTAGTCCCAAAAATAATATAAAAGTGGATAATAAAGCCCAATATTGTCCAAAACAGTAGGTAATATAGCATGGAGCAATCAAAAATTATAGATACGTTGGAGACGTATCAATGGTGTACAACCTGAGGGACAGGACAATGGAGCCATTGACATTGGAGAGGAGAGCAGCGATCGGCGGTCCATGGGATCCCACTTGGCTTTTCCCTGACGATGCTTGAGTGTCTAATAAGTTGCTTGGAAGGTAATGGTGCTGGTGTATATCCAGTACCATCTCTTCTCCTTGGTTTAGACGTTTAGCAACTACAGTGCTTAGTAATATCTGGTTTGACAATGTATGCCAGTTAATCACTTCCCTTGTAAAACGGGTAGAAAAATGCTATGCCCAAGATGAAGAACATTTATCTGGATAGAGCAAATTTCTATTAGTACAACTGTAACCCGGTTCGATGAATCTTGAACCCGTTAACGTTTTAGCAGTGAAGGGTCGGTTGTATGTATGACTATGCTCTAGTGAACCAGTGAGAATCCATTAACCAAGCTTGTAGGAGTATTCAGTGTGTTTGTTATGCACGAAAGAATGTCGAATGAGATTCAGTATGTTTTTTTTTCACTTCTCAAGGGGAATGCTTTTGATGTCACAAGAGTCCATTCCTAAAGAAAGATGAGGTCTCTCTGACCATGTCCTGCTGCCTGGCATATTCTAGTCAGAGGGCAAAGCTTTTCATGGACATTTGTTGATGCACTTGTTAGCAGTTAGCACTACTTACCGGATGTCACCAAGAAAGAAATGAATTCGCCAGCCTTCACAATTGTGGGGTATATATCATTCGAACAACAACCCAGATGAGTTTCCAGCTCCTCCATGTGACGGAGCAGGCAAAGCATGAGAAATTGCTGAGTTCTTTCCTTTTTTTAGAACGAAGACGCTAGGAGCGTCCGACTTTAAATTAATAAAGCCCACAACGAACAGGCAGAGTGTCAAACGGATGGACATTACACTGAAACACCAAACGCCACGGTTGAGCGCGTAACGAAAGTCTAGAAAATGGTCCAAACGCCGGGCTACGAGCTGATTACAAGGCCGAAGCCCATGAGCAGAAGCACGCAGGTTCGCGAAAACAAAATAGATACCCCCACCGTTAGGTAGGCATCGCCGGCTCCCTAGCCGCCACGAACACTTGGTGCACACGGACTTGCGCGAGCTTCATGAGATCAGTGTCCTTCTGCTTCGCCAACGGACTCCATTGCTGCAAGAGGATAGAGCATTTGCATATTATGTTAGCCGGGTGCGACGGGAACGATCCTTCAATGGTAAACTTGTTGCGAGTAAGCCATAAAGACCATAGCATCGCTCCTATACTAGTCTAGAGCACCCGTTTGGCCTGCACCGAATGTAGAAGGTCCACTAGTTCGGATGAGGATCGTGGGTCCCAGGCTACCCCGGCAGCATCCCGAACGGCACTCCACGCAAACCTAGCGAGGGGGCAGAGGAAAAATGCGTGATTCGCGTTCTCGGGGTTCCCACACAGCGCACACATGCCCGTAGCAGGGTCATTCCGTTTTGCTATGTTGACGGATGTCGGTAAACGATCCCGAAACAGTTGCCAAAGAAAGACTTTAATCTTGAGCGGAACGCATGCTTGCCACAGTCCTTTCACCTCTCGCTGTACCGACCCCTGGCACAGTTTATGGTATAAGGATTTAACTGAAAACCTCCCGGAGGCGTTGAGGTGCCAGGACACCCTATCTGGCACGTCAGTAAGCGTCACAGTGGCCGTGAAGTCCAACAAAGCACCCCACCTTGCTGATTCCTGCACGTTAAGGTTTCGGCGGAAAGCTACGGCCTGTGGAGCAGCCAGCACCTCGGCCACCTTTTGATTAGGATGCACCGCTAGGGCGTAAAGCTCTGGGAACTCTTCCCAGAGTGGTCGGGCACCCACCCAGTAATCTAACCAGAATTCGGTAGAACGACCATTGCCAATATTAAACTTGGCCCCTTGATCGAAAGCAGGTCTGATGGCCTGCAAATCTTGCCAAAAAGGGGAGCCCCTTGCTTCCCCTTCAAAGAAATTCCCATTTGGGAAGTACTTGGCTCGAAGGATGTCAGCCCATAAGCCCGTCGCCCCTTGCGATAGCTTCCAGATCCATTTACACATTAGCACTATATTCTGTAGCCTAGTGTTAATGATTCCTAATCCTCCCAAGGATTTGGGCCTACATACCGCAGCCCATTTGACCAAGTGATAGTTGCGTTTTAGGCCCGTCCCTTCCCAAAACAAACAAGCACGTGACATGAACCCCTTCTGCCAGCAGGAACAAGCCCATAGCGAACATTGGCAGCGAGGAAAGGCTAGAGTTGGTGAGGACAAGTCTTGCCGCAGAGGACATGAACTTACCACGCCAAGGGCTCACTTTCTTCCCTGCTTTCCCAGTTAACGGAGCCCACTCATCTATCGTCACTGTGCGCGGCGCTAGAGGCAAGCCTAAGTACGTAAAGGGGAACTTTCCCACTTTACAATTGAGAAGGTCAGCGATGCTCTACCCCTCCTCGCTATCTATCCCCATAGACAGCATTTCGCACTTGTGAAAGTTGATTTTGAGCCCAGACATTAGTTCAAAGCTCAACAACAAAGCTTTCACCGTTGCAATACGTGAGCATCCGGCTGAAACAGCAGCATGGTGTCTTCTGCGTACTGCAAGTGCGAGATCTCCCCTGGGATGAGGTGCCCGACCACTCCCTTGATGTTGCCATCCATGCTCGCCCTCCGAAGCATAGCCGCAAGGGCGTCGACCACAAAATTGAGCAAGAGCGGTGACATGGGGTCGCCCTGATGCAGTCCCCGCCTGTTCCGGAAGAAGCTCCCTACCTCCCCGGTCACCGAGATCGCAGTCTGGCCACCCGTGACTGATACGTCTCCGTCGTATCTACTTTTCCAAACACTTTTGCCCTTGTTTTGGACTTTAACTTGCATGATTTGAATGGAACTAACCTGGACTGACGCTGTTTTCAGCAGAATTGCCATGGTGTTATTTTTGTGCAGAAATAAAAGTTCTCGGAATGACCTGAAACTTCATGGAGAATATTTTTGGAATTAATAAAAAATACCGGCGAAAGAATCAAGGCCAGGGGGCCCACACCCTATCCACGAGGGTGGGAGGCGCGCCTACCCCCTGAGCGTGCCCCCCTGCCTTGAGGGCCCCCTGGTGCTCCGCCGACCTCAACTCCAACTCTATATATTCACGTTCGGGGAGGAAAAATTCAGAAAGAAAGATTCATCGCATTTTACGATACGGAGCCGCTGCCAAGCCCTAAACTCTCTCGGGAGGGCTGATCTGGAGTCCGTTTGGGGCTCCGGAGAGGGGAATCCTTCGCCATCGTCATCATCAACCTTCCTCCATCACCAATTTCATGATGCTCACCGCCGTGCGTGAGTAATCCCATCGTAGGCTTGCTGGACGGTGATGGGGTTGGATGAGATTTACAATGTAATCGAGTTAGTTTTGTTAGGGTTTGATCCCTAGTATCCATTATGTTCTGAGATTGATGTTGCTATGACTTTGCTATGCTTAATGGTTGTCACTAGGGCCCGAGTGCCATGATTTCAGATCTAAACCTATTATGTTTCCATGAATATATGTGAGTTCTTGATCCTATCTTGCAAGTCTATAGTCACCTATTATGTGTATGATCCGTTAACCCCGAAGTGACAATAATCAGGATCATTACCGGTGATGACCGTAGTTTGAGGAGTTCATGTATTCACTAAGTGTTAATGCTTTGGTCCGGTACTTTATTAAAAGGAGGCCTTAATATCCCTTAGTTTCCGATAGGACCCCGCTGCCACGGGAGGGTAGGACAAAAGATGCCATGCAAGTTCTTTTCCATAAGCACGTATGACTATATTCAGAATACATGCCTACATTACATTGATGAATTTGAGCTAGTTCTGTGTCACCCTATGTTATAACTATTGCATGAGGAATCGCATCCGACATAATTCTCCATCACCAATCCAATGCCTACGAGCTTTTCACATATTGCTCTTTGCTTAGTTACTTTTCCGTTGCCACTGTTACAATCACTACAAAACTATCACTGTTACTTTTGCCACCATTACCGTTACTTCCATACTACTTTGCTACTAAATACTTTGCTGCAGATATTAAGTTATCTAGGTGTGTTTGAATTGACAACTCAACTGCTAATACTTGAGAATATTCTTTGGCTCCCCTTGTGTCAAATCAATAAAATTGGGTTGAATACTCTACCCTCGAAAACTGTTGTGATCCCCTATACTTGTGGGTTATCAAGACTATTTTCTGGCGCCGTTGCTGGGGAGCATAGCTCTATTCTTTGAGTCACTTGGGATTTATATCTGCTGGTCACTATGAGGAACTTGAAAGATGAGAAAACCAAAATTTATTACTCAACTACGAGGGGAGGTAAGGAACTGCCATCTAGCTCTGCACTTGATTCACCTTCTGTTTTGAGTAAGCTTGCGACACCTAAACCTCCTTCTGCTATTAATTCTGTTATGTCGCATGTTATTGATGATGCCACTTCTTCTATGCATGATACTTATGATGAAACTACTTCTATGCTTGATACTACTGTGCCACTAGGTGAATTTCTAGATGAACAACTTGCTAGGGCTAGAGAGAATGAAATTATTGAAACTGATAATATTGATGAAACCAATGATGAAGATTCTCCCCCTAGATATGAATTGCATGTTGTTCCTGAGGGTTATGTTATGGATGAAGAAACTGCTAGAGATTTTCTTGCTGGCAATGATAGGAGTGATCTTAAGAAATTATTGGCTAAGCTCAAAGAAAAATCTCTGAATGCCAGAATGAAATATGACCCTGCTTTTGGTACTTCACCTATCTTTATTACTAATAAAGATTATGATTTCTCTGTTGATACTGAGATAATTAGTTTGGTTGAATCTGATCCCTTTTATGGCTATGAATCTGGAACTGTTGTGGCACATCTTACTAAACTAAATGATATAGCCACCCTGTTCATTAATGATGAGAAAATTCGCTACTACTATATCCTTAAATTATTTCCATTCTCATTAAAGGGTGATGCTAAAATATGGTTTAATTATCTTGATCCTGGTCGTGTGCGTAGTCCCCAGGATATGATTTATTACTTCTCTGCTAAATATTTCCCCGCTCATAAGAAACAAGCTGCTTTAAGGGAAATATATAACTTTGTGCAAATTGAAGAAGAGAGTCTCCCACAAGCTTGGGGGAGGCTTCTCCAATTACTTAATGCTTTGCCTGATCATCCTCTCAAGAAAAATGAAATACTTGATATCTTTTATAATGGACTAACCGATGCTTCCAAAGACCACCTGGATAGTTGTGCTGGTTGTGTTTTCATGGAAAGAACAGTCGATCAAGCTGAATTGCTATTGAATAATATGTTGACTAATGAAAATAATTGGACACTTCCTGAACCAACTCCGAAGAAAAGGGGTATTCCATTTCTCAGTCCTGAAGATATGCAAGAGGCAAAGAAATCTATGAAAGAAAAAGGTATTAAAGCTGAAGATGTTAAGAATTTACCACCTATTGAAGAAATACATGGTCTTAATCTGCCGCCTGCTGAAGGAATACATGGTCTTGATAACCCAACACAGGTAGTAAAGGTAAATTCTCTCTATAGATTTGATGAAGGTGATATTCCTCTATAAGTCTGCTAGCCAATGCTTAGATGAGTTTGATAATTTTATTGTTAAACAAGAAAACTTTAACGCTTATTTTGGTAGACAATTGAAACGCAATGCTTTTATGATTGAACACTTGGGTGATTATATGTCTAGCGTTAAAGGTGAACTTAAACTCATTAGTAAACATGCTTCTATGGTCACCACTCAAGTAGAACAAGTACTTAAAGCTCAAAATGATTTGCTCAATGAATTAAATAATAAGAAAAATTGACTTTGCTATTAGAGTTGCAACTAGAGGAGGTAAAGTGACTCAGGAACCCTTGATCCTGAGGGCCACCCTAAGAGAATTGAGAAAGATTCTCAGAGAACAAATGTTGATGCACCTAGTCCTTCTAAGAGGAAGAAAAACAAAAATGATAGGACTTTGCATGCTTCTAGTGAACCTGTTGTTGACACACCTGAGAATCCCAATGATACTTCTATTTCTGATGCTGAAACACAATCTGGTAATGAGCATGAACCTAGTGATAATGTTAATGATGATGTTCATGTTGATGCTCAACCTAGCAATGACAATGATGTAGAGATTGAACCTGCTGTTGATCTTGATAACCCACAATCAAAGAATCAACGTTATGATAAGAGAGACTTTGTTGCTAGGAAGCACGGTAAAGAAAGAGAACCATGGGTTCAGAAACCCATGCCGTTTCCTCCTAAACAATCCAAGAAAAAGGATGATGAGGATTTTGAGCGCTTTGCTGAAATGATTAGACCTATCTTCTTGCGCATGCGTTTTACTAATATGCTTAAAATGAATCCTTATGCTAAGTATATGAAGGATATTGTTACAAATAAAAGAAAGATACCGGAAGCTAAATTTTCCACCATGCTTGCTAATTATACCTTTAAGGGTGGAATACCAAAGAAACTTGGAGATCCAGGGGTACCAACTATACCATGCTCCATTAAAAGAAACTATGTTAGAACTGCTTTATGTGATCTTGGAGCCGGTGTTAGTGTTATGCCTCTCTCTTTATATCGTAGACTTGATCTGAATAAGTTGACACCTACTAAAATATCTTTGCAAATGGCCGATAAATCAACTGCTATACCTGTCAGTATTTGTGAGGATGTGCCTGTTGTGGTTGCAAACGTTACTATTTTAACGGACTTTGTTATTCTTGATATTCCCGAGGACGATAGTATGTCTATTATTCTTGGTAGACCCTTTTTGAATACTGCAGGGGCTGTTATTGATTGCAACAAAGGCAATGTCACTTTTCATGTTAATGGTAATGATCATACGGTACACTTTCCGAGGAAACAACCTCAAGTTCATAGTATAAACTCTATCGGAAAAATTCCATCGATTATTTTTGGAGGTTTTGAATTTCCTCTTCCTACTGTCAAGAAATATGATATTCTTATTATTGGGGACGTGCATATCCCCGTTGAGGTAACCTAGTGCTATTCGAAAATTCTCCGGTTTCATGCGACTCGGAATGAGTTTGTTAACAAGACTTGATCAACCTTGTTAGTGGATTCCTTTTGATGAGCATGAGATGGATGAAGTTAGAAAGCACAACCTTCTGTACCCTCCTTTTATTTTCTGTTATTTAGATTAAATAAAGCAAAAAATAGTATATTCTGTCTGTTTTCTGAATTATCCATGCAATAAAAAATACCCTGAAAATAAAAGTTCTCCAAATGCCCTGAAAATGAAATATGATTTTTTCTAGAATATTTGAGAATATATGGCACTGAGAACTGTTGGGGAACGTAGCAGAAATTCAAAATTTTCCTACGTGTCACCAAGATCAATCTAGGAGATGCTAGCAACGAGAGGGGAGGAGTGCATCTATATACCCTTGTAGATCGCGAGCGGAAGCGTTCAAGAGAACGGGGTTGATGGAGTCGTACTCGTCGTGATCCAAATCACCGATGATCCTAGCGCCGAACGGACGGCACCTCCGCGTTCAACACACGTACGGAGTGGGGACGTCTCCTCCTTCTTGATCCAGCAAGGGGGGAGGAGAAGTTGATGGAGATCCAGCAGCACGACGGCGTGGTGGTGGAAGTACCGGGATCCCGGCAGGGCTTCGCCAAGCGCAAGCGGGGAGGAAGAGGTGTCACGGGAGGGAGGGAGGCGCCAGGGCTTGGGGTGCTGCTCCCATGCGCCTCCCCATTATATATAGGGGTGGAGGGGGCTGGTTTCTTGTCCTCCATGTCCATTGGGGCGTTGGCAAAGGTGGGGGAAAGAAATCCCATCATTTCCCTTCCCCACCGATTGTTATCCCCTTTTTTAGGGATCTTGATCTTATTCCTTCTAAGGTGGGATCTTGGTGCGCCTTGACCAGGGGTGTGGGGCCTTGCCCCCACTACCCACGTTCATGTGGGTCCCCCCATGCAGGTGGGTCCCACTTCAGAACCTTCTAGAACCTTCCCGGTACAATACGGAAAAATCCTGAACATTTTCCGGTGGCCAAAATAGGACTTCCCATATATAAATCTTTACCTCCGGACCATTCCGGAACTCCTCGTGACGTCCGGGATCTCATCCGGGACTCCGAACGACTTTCGGATTTCCGCATACTAATATCTCTACAACCCTAGCGTCACCGAACCTTAAGTGTGTAGACCCTACGGGTTTGGGAGACATGCAGACATGACCGAGACGACTCTCCGGTCAATAACCAAAAGAGGGATCTGGATACCCTAGTTGGCTCCCACATGTTCCACGATGATCTCATTGGATGAACCACGATGTCGAGGATTCAATAAATCCCGTATACAATTCCCTTTGTCAATCGGTACGTTACTTGCCCGAGATTCGATCGTCGGTATCCCAATACCTTGTTCAATCTCGTTACCGTCAAGTCACTTTACTCGTACCGTAATGCATGATCCCGTGACCAAACACTTGGTCACATTGAGCTCATTATGATGATGCATTACCGAGTGGGCCCAGAGATACCTCTCCGTCATACGGAGTGACAAATCCCAGTCTCGATTCGTGCCAACCCAACAGACACTTTCGGAGGTACCTGTAGTGCACCTTTATAGCCACCCAGTTACGTTGTGACGTTTGGTACACCCAAAGCATTCCTACGGTATCCGGGAGTTGCACAATCTCATGGTCTAAGGAAATGATACTTGACATTAGAAAAGCTATAGCAAACGAACTACACGATCTTGTGCTATGCTTAGGATTGGGTCTTGTCCATCACATCATTCTCCTAATGATGTGATCCCGTTATCAATGACATCCAATGTCCATGGTCAGGAAACCATAACCATCTATTGATCAACGAGCTAGTCAACTAGAGGCTTACTAGGGACATGTTGTGGTCTATGTATTCACACATGTATTACGGTTTCCCGTTAATACAATTATAGCATGAACAACAGACAATTATCATGAACAAGGATTACATTGTAAACTTGGGCCACTAAGACCGTGGATAACTAGCATGGCCGGGGGGCCTCAAAACCCTTTTGTAACACATATGTAATTGTTCCTTTGTGAGTAATACAAAGTCAGTGGGAGCCTCTCCCACTGTCGCTCTTCCTCAAAAAAAAATTATCATGAACAAGGAAATACAATAATAACCATTTTATTATTGCCTCTAGGGCATATTTCCAACAAGAACACATCAGGGGGAGCAAGCACCTGGCCACGAGGGTCCAGGGCGCTCCCCCTACCTCGTGGGCCCATGGTGGCTCCCCTCCACTTATTCCAGCCACCACACACTCCTTCCTCCCAAAAAAATCACCAACCAGCTCAAGCACGAGTTCTAGCTCATCTTGCTGCGATTTTCGATCTCCTTGCTCAAAGCTCCACTTACAAAACTAGTTTGGGGGATTGTTCTTCGGTATGTGACTCCTCCAATGGTCCAATTAGTTTTTGTTCTAGTGCTTTATTCATTGCAAATTTTTGCTGCCTAGGTGACCCTGTTCTTGAGCTTGCATGTCAAAATTATATGGTCCCAAGTAGTTCTAATGCATGATATAGTCTCTAGGCACTTGTGGGAGTAGTTGCTATCAATTTTGTTGAGTTTGGTTCACTTTTATTTTAAGTTACTAAAAATTTCAGAAATTTTTCAGAGGAAGAAATATGTCTAGGAAATTGTACCAAGGTGGTTCTTCAAGGAAGCAAGGACCCAGGCCCGCAATGCGTGAGCCGGACCATGAACTACCAAGAGAAGCTCAAGTGTGGCCTTGTAAATGGCCGTCAGACGATTTCATGGTCCGAGCAGGAATTAAGGAGGAATTTGACGCATATGTGCGTAATGCTGAACTCGAGGGCTTCATGCTAGATAAGTGCCCTCAATACTATCACCTAACTGATTCCTTTGTGAGAAGGTTCAAATTTTCATCTTCACGTAATTCTCACACTGTCCTATTTGATATCTATGGCCAATCTTACACTATGGACTTAGAGGATTTTAATACTTCTTGCAAACTTCCACACTGGGGTAGTGTTAGTGAACCTCGCAAATCTGAGTTTAGAGATTTTCTTGCTAGTATTACAGTGGGGGAATCTAGAGATGTAACACAAGCTACCATAGGGAGCATTCATTTTCCTGCTATACATTATTTTGCTCTCTTCATAGGTAGGTGCATAAATGGTAAGGATGAAGCATGTCACATGTGTGTCCCTGATCTTAGTGTTCTCAAGAGTGCTGTTTTAGGAGATAAACAATATAACTTGGGGGCCATCGTTGCACGAAGGTTGCATAATAATGGTTTAAGTGGAGACTTGTTTGGTGGAATTTATGCAACCCGTGTGGCTAATTTTCTTGGGATACCCATACATGAAAATGATATGGAATTGCCTCCCACTTATCTAGGATAAGAGGCTATGGTTCGCCATCAGTTTATTGAGAGGAATGAACAACCTCTCCAGTACCGACTAATGTTTGACAGGCGCCGCGTTTTCCATATTGCTCTCCCTACTCCTACTTTCTTTGACTTTCAGACAAAAGGGAGATTTATATAACCAGGGAAGAGGAGAACGAGTATAAGAGGAGGAGTGAGACAGCTCGCCTCCAAGCGGTAGGTCATGAGGCTATAGCTGCTGCATCACAGTACAACCCCAACTACAACTTTCGATATCCGCCAGGCCAGCCGTGGCCATAGACCAACTTAGGCCAAAAGCCTAAGCTTGGGGGAGTACGTATTTCTCACCGACATTACATTCATGTTCACACACTCATTCTAGTTGTCTGTGCTCATACTTTTTCATTGTACTATCCATGCTAGTTTATTTTCTTTTCTCGCTTTCTTCTTGTGTGTTTGAAAAACCTTAAGAAAAACAAAAAATTAGTTGTAGCTTTTAGCTAGTTTACTTTCTTGCTTGTAGTAGTAATAATTAAAAAGAAAACCCAAAAAGATTTCATGTTCTTCTTTTGTTTGTTGGGAGCTTTCCCGTGTAAATAGTTTTATTTCTTTTCTTTTCTTTGGGGGTCGACAGGAGAAGCCATGATTAAAATGTTAAAGTAGCTCTTATATGCATTATTGTTGATTTAACCAAGAGCCTATATTATTTTATCTTCTCCTGTGTATCAAGATGCTTGCAGATTCCAGCTTAGTCCAATGCACATGCACTATTATTATTATCCACGTCGTTCGGTCGTGCAAGTGAAAGGCAATAATGACGACATATGATGGACTAATTGAGATGAGAGAAGCTGGTATGAACTCGACCTCTCTTGTTTTTGTAAATATGATTAGTTCATCGTTCCTGATTCAGCCTATTATGAATGAACATGTTTGCAATGCACTACAAAAAAATACACTTCCGTGATGATACGTGTTTGTCACAGTAGGTCGCATTTTCTGTCATGCATGTACATCCATGACAAATTTATGACAGAATCAAGATACTCATACCTGTGCTGTCGTAGAAGTGTTCCATGACATTGCCAAAATTATCATCACGGAAGTGTCCACTTCCATGACGATAAATCGCGCGTCACAGAAGTGCTTTCATCAAGGGTGACCGACACGTGGTATCCACCGTAACGGAACGCCGTTAAGCTATCTGGTCGGATTTTGGATCCGATAACCCATTAACAGCCCTGACCAATGGGAAATTTCCACGTGTAAAATTCTGATTGGCCGAAGGGAACACCTGTCAGCTCGTCAGTGGGCCAGATGTCGCCCGTCCATTGGAGGAGACATGCCTATGATACGTCGACACATGGCTGGGCCCAACAGAGGCCCATATAGGTTAAAAAGGCTGGCCCAGTCAAAGGCCCGTAGAAGTTAATCAGGTACTAGTGGGCCAGCCCAATAACGGCCTGCTTAATAAAGGCCCATTTACGGCCCGAAGCCAGATCTGGCCCGTTAATTGTTCGCCCAATATTTGGGCCCATTTGCGGCCTGAAGCCAGAACTGGCCCGTTAATTGTTTGCCGAATATTTGGGCCCAACTACAGCCCAGTGACTTTTGGCCTGTTAGAGGCCTGATGTAGACATGGGCCCATTTCAGCCCGATGTGACTTTCGGCCTGGGAATGGCCCATGCTGCCCATGGGCCATATATGGTCCGACGGGACATCGGGCCCACTAACGGCCCGTGATACAAGAGTGTTTTGAACACTGGTGTACTGTACAAAACGTTCTTATATTATGGGACGGAGGGAGTAGCTGTTAATGTAAGTACAGTGATAGACCACGTTCAGTCCTTACAAGAGGACTGCAGAGCTAAACCTCTTCAAAAGCATTGGGTTGATTCTAAATTTATGTAAGAGTCCATACGGATCTTATAATGTCCACCAAATGGACGATTACGAGGCTAACATTTGCAGTGATGCTACATAATCAAACAGCTATGAAAGTAAGTATGGTCATATAGGGCAAGAGGTACTCACAAGAGCAATGCAGTGTGCAGTATAGTTGCGAGATTCTGTGGTCCCTTGAGAACGAATGTTCTTCTGCTAACAGTTTTCATACAAGTGAGACATTAAGGCAAATGCAGAAATGTAGTTCAAATTGTGATGTGATATCATAGACAGTACCTTACGCTGCAGCCGAGACCAATGTGTAACAAGATTATTCCAGTCACCGTCAGATAAATGTTGCACCGGAGACTTTACAGAAATTTCATTCAGAGGCTTGCCATCGAAGTAAGCTTGCCTCAGGTAGGAACGATACTTCATCAACGAGTGCTTGAAAAGCGCAACCAACCCTTGCTCGTCATCACAATCCAGTTTGCTCCTCGCCTATTTAAAAGAATGAAATCTTGTGTCTTCTGTCAGCAGAAAATATGCAGTAATGACCATGAATAACAATAGTACATTACTTACGCGTAAGATGCGGAGGAAGACGGGAAATTGCTCTGTGTCTGCGGTATAAACTTTCCATGAAGGAAAGATGCGCACAAAGTTCCTGACAACAACATAAGCTTCGTCTTCTAAACTGGGAAGAAATGGAACAGGGGTCCTATTTGCTGCAATTGGGGCTCTCTCTGGTTCGAAAAGGGATTTGGCAACTGGATTTGGTGTACTCTTTGCTGGAATGGGGGTTTTGCGTCGTACAGCTGGTGCTATGTCAACTGGCATAATCATACTGTTTGCTGCAGTTGGTGTCTGCTGAGTTGGGGCATCAGAAATGACCAGTGTAGTAGGGCTAGAGTCTGCTAGAGTTGGGGTATTTTTTGGGTCAGGTGATATTGCAACTACACCTAATGGGCTATTTGATTTATCAGGTGCCACTACCTTTTCCAAATACTTTGCTTGTGCTCCTCCATGATCAGCAATCGCCCTCTTCCTTTTGAACGTCTGATACACAAGAACAACATTTGAATGGATAAATATGGTATGATGACAGATGGAATATGTACTGAAAATGGATAGGCAGGGCGTATTCACATACACGATGTGTAAACTAAGCTAATGGCAGTTCAACAAAGTAGAACAATGCAAAGCATCAGTTGCAAGATATGTGCGAGCAATGTAACCTTGGAAAGTTAGAGCAAGTACCTTGATGGGTGAATAAGATAGGGCATCTTCCTCTGACTCCTCCACTAGGGAGGTACATTGACTTAGGTCTCCCTCTAGCTCAGAATCACTGTTAGGATCATATTCTGAGCATGAATCTGTAGGTGGAGAGCGTTTGCATTGCATTGCATCCAGACTTGATTTCAGTCCCTTAATGCCAAGTTTGACAGCCATGGCATTGTTCAGCTTTATTCTTTTCATGCGCGCAAGCTCATAATCATTATGATGCTGTTCAGAATCTGAGATTCATGAAAACATAAAAAGTAGTCAGATTATCTATGGAATGCATTGCGGATTCAACTCGGAGAGTGTCTCCCTATAAACCCCTGCATATGCAAAGTTCACCTACCCAACCGTGTTCACCAGACCACACACAGAAATACAAACCCCTTATGTCTCTATAACAGGCAGGCACACATTTCAAAACTGAAGTAGGAACATTAGAATCATATGAAATTCGTATTTGAACAAATAAACTAAGTAATTATGAGTGGCGTAATGTTTAGCTTCAAGGGTGGAGTGTTGGTAGTGCGACACAAAGCAAGTAGGCAGATTGTATTCCATGTAAAAGATCGAAACCTATGTAAAAGCTGGAAATGACACTTTCTTTCTATACAATGCAGTGTTCGTTACCCACACATGATGGAAGAGATCACATAGAGAAATACTATTCACTCATGTCTACGGTTCCAGTATTTAGAAACAGGGTGGTCCACCCTAAAAG
The DNA here is from genome assembly GCF_018294505.1 of Triticum aestivum. Taxonomy (NCBI): domain Eukaryota; kingdom Viridiplantae; phylum Streptophyta; class Magnoliopsida; order Poales; family Poaceae; genus Triticum; species Triticum aestivum. The sequence continues at coordinate 46,113,445 of NC_057802.1, forward strand.
AATATTGACAACAAATATGACAAGGCAAGCATAGATGTAGTGAATCAATCATTTACATGTGAGCTTACTAGGACAAGTATGTAGAATTGTAACTGCAGTAAGAGACCGTCCAAAATCTGAATGAAGAAGTTTGTCTAGCACTTATTGTTTGCAACTAATCGATGTGAATAATTGGATATTATATCGAATGAGTAAGAAAGACAAGTAAAATTGTCAACAAACCTGGCTTGCAGTAGTAATCTGGGTCAATGTCACTATGACCAACAATCCAAAATGACTAGTTTCTGTTCCGAGGGCCGGAATTTTGAAAACCCTGTGAACTTTAGAGGTACTAAAGATTACGGAAATACATCTGAACCATTAAGTGTAGGTAGCACTGAGCACACAACAAACCCTAATGACAATCCTGCCTAATGAGTAATGAATCAATTAGAAAATGGGTGATGAGGAGTGGCTGCTGAGTGTTGAGGAGGTATCTCAGGATAAATCGGGTTGGCTTGGTGGGTGCTGCACGCGTGAGCCCTGAACGGACTGGGAAGGTAGGCACGACGGTGCGCCCGGGCAGCGGTGACGCTGTTGGGCGAGCGGCTCCTGGCCTCCTGTTAGTCCGGCGTCTCCTCCTAGAGTCATGCCGTCTGGGGACGGCAAGTCGCCGGCGAGGCAGGCGGCTGGGGGCGAGTAGAGATCGGAAGCGCGCAGCAGAACAAAGGGGAATCGGGGCCTGGGACGACCCAAAATCCCAGGGTGGGCCGGCCCACCATGGGCACCCTATAGAGATACACACCCGAGCGGCGAACATGCATTTTCGAAACTAATTTAGGAACATTTAGCTGACCAATTAAACAACTCTGTTTTAATAATATCATATTCGTATTTGAACAACTAAGCTTGTTTAGTTTGATGGGTGGAGCAGTGTTATTATGACACGAAGCACGTATTCTGATCGTATAGTGATCATAAAAGGGGGAAACTCTAAGCATATTTTTTTTAGCAAAAGAGGGTTTCCCCTCCGATTTCTATTAAAGAAACCACCACGGAACCAACATGATCAATTAAACCCTAAGCATGATCAATTAAACCGTATTATGGCTGTGCCATGGAGATTTGAAGCTGCAAACCGGAGAAATGATATTTAGCATCCATTGTTTGCTTCGAACTAAGAACTAAATTCCAAGAGCTGAAAAGAAAGTAGAGTAACCAAGTTAAGATCTATTTTCTGGTTGAGATCAAAAAGTTGAGGAGATATGAAGTACCACCTCTCTTGCGGCGCCGTGTAGGCATCGGGGGTGCGATGGCTGTCGGTGGCGTTGAAGCAGATCTGCGACGGTAGACGAGTGCATCGGGGGATAAGTCCCGTTGCGGTGGAAGAGAAGGTCGTGTGAGCGGCCCCGGCAAAGAGGACGACGGCGCCGATGAAGCGAGAGGACGCGATGCAAGGCTATTGGTCCGTCGCCGTGGATGAGAAACGTCCATCTCTAGCAGTGGACGACGCGGTCTTGGTAGGCGCTCCGGCATGGTGGAGGACGGTGGCGATGGATGTGGTGGAGGACGGCGGCGATGGATGGGGTGGCGGACGGAGGCTGGTGTGGGGACGGGGTGTTCTAGCGCGGACGGTGTATGAATGGGAAAATGGAGGGAGAGGTACGGGGAACCATGTTTTTGGGACGCACCTGTATGAAATATGGGAAAGTTACGAACTTAGCCCCCGTTTAAAATTTGGACGTCTCGTCGGTTGGGGATAGGACGGTAATCTCGCATCTCGCCAATATTTGCCCAGAGCGATTTCGGGCGAGGAGAGGGTGGTTGGCGCCCATGGTTGGCGACCACGGTGTATGAACGGGGCTGACAGGTAGGGCGGTTGTGTCACGTCTGAGTGAGGTTACAAACCTGCCCCTATTGACGGTGTATGAACGGGGCTGACAGGTAGGGCGGTTGTGTCACGTCTGAGTGAAGTTACAAGCCTGCCCCTATTGAAAATATTTGCCTACATCGATTTCGGCCGAGTCGAGTTTGTTTTGCCGCCCACCCTGTATGAATGGGGAATGGAGGGAGAAACAGAGGTCTTTCGGACGAGCTTGAATCAAATGAGTTTTGCCGCCCATGTTTGACTCCCATCGTGTCGAAATGGGCTCAAAGGCGATCGTGTCACGTCTAATTGATGTTACTAACCTACCCCTATTTAGAGCAGTGGAAATCGGGCCGATGGATTGTCCGTGTAATGGGTAGACAGTAATTTCCATCTCCCAAACACTTGGCTTCGGGCAGCCGACGTGGGAGTGGGCATTTTGCTGCTTCTTTCGAATTTTGGGACAATAAGCATCCACGTTTACCCTGGCAACTAAATTCAAATCCATTTTGTATTCCTATATGAATCTATATAAATCATTCTATGTGTTTTTATATATCTTCAAAAGGACGACAAAGATGTATTCCACTGCCATATATGAATATGGTTTACAAATGCCGATACTCAAATTAAGAAACTAGAATTCAGTTTAAGGTGAATTTGAATATTTGGAACACTTCATGTCCAACTCAAATGTCGCACGCCGCATAATGTGTACTCCCATTTAGATATGTACACAAGCGATGTATCAAGATTCAAATACCGAGTCAATCAACCAAGAATGTACAGAACTAACAGACATATAAACACTTATAGAGTATATGGATCAATAATATCAACTAACATACATAAGCCAGGCCGCTGTACTTTATTTTGGCTACAACATCATCCTTTTTTTAGCCAACATCTTGGCCCTTTCCGATGCGTGCCACTTATGGTCCATCTATACTACTACTATTGCTGAATGCACATTCAGCCCGATTGGCATATTTGTAGGTCTGGCACAGCAATCCAAATGAAATGTCTCCGAGTCTTATCAATTAATACAGACTTGTGCTCAAATAAAATTACAAACCAAAAAACAAAAAACAATTATTACATGATCTCTAAAACAAATGGTTTGATTGATTACATGAACAGACAACACAAAGGTTATTCAACTATGGAAAGAACATTTCACCTATGATTTACCAAGTAGGAATTTAATTTCCTTTTTTCCTTCAGGACCTTAACAATCTGGTCAGTCTCAGCTTGCTTCGTTTTGAAATCCACCAAATATTTAATGGTTGTCTTGAGTACTGCTTGTGATTGTGCTGTTTGCTTCCTCAACATGTCAACTTCATCTCTAAGTGCAGAAGCATAATCTCTTTCTACCACTAGTTTAGCCTCTAGAGCATCAGCAGATGACAATTCATAATGCACGATTGGGTCGGTGCCATTGCTGTGGGATGATGCAACGTCCATGGGGACCTCGCTCTTTGATCTTGGGCTAACCTGTTTTGCCATTAAAGTTCCGATTGGATTCAGAAAAGTTGAAGTTAGCAAAACATCTCAACTGGGAGTTATAACAGCAAACCTATTAAACGAACAAGGAATTAAAGAGTTTCAATTGGATGCTGAAAAGTAGTTATTAACATCATTGTAACCCGCTGTTGTAGTAGCAAAGCAGTTAAACAAACAAGTAGATATTTAAGTTAAGGCAAACAGGTAATTCTTAACAGTAAGTATCAAACACATAGATAGGTGCAGTCTACAATATGATTAACAGGATGTGCCATTATGTAATCAGTAGCAAACTAAATTAAGCCAAGCAACGTAATTGAACAATTTTGCAATAAGTGGCTAACTAAAATTCCGAGAAGCAGGTAACTGAACTTACGCTAGTTCTTTGTACAGGCACACTGCAACTTCTTTTTCGCTTACAAGGTTGTACGAAGGAGTCCATAGCATCAATTGCTTGGATACGCAGTCCCAATACTTCTTTCTTCCCACACTGCATGGGTAAGTCGAATGGTTAATCTGGTAAGATGGTGCGTCCTTGATATGTTATATGAGGACGTGTGGTCAGACTAGTTGTAGCCAAACACATCACACTGGCTTTTACTGTATATTTCATGCGATTACTTTTGGCATATCGAGATCTAAGCAATCTACAATAGGATGAAAAGACTGGCATCCTTCATATTATTGGCGAACTGAGTTCATAGAAACAAGCAATTCAACCATTTTGTGGGTAAATCAAAACCGCCACTGGAATATTTTTCACTATCCAATCATACACGCAAAAAGGGGCGACGCCACCATAGGGGCTGGTATGGGCGGCCGCCTCAGGTGGCTGGAAAGTGTGCACCTAGTTTGAGTCGTCCAGTTTGGCCCACGCTAGTTTTGTTCGTCCCAACGCACGAGCAGGCAATGTAAAAAATGAAGAAAAATGTTTCAATTTGGATAGGCCAATAACATAAGTGCAAGGCAGGCCCTATAGCAGGCTCGCGGCCCAAACGAGCGCCTCCCATATCGATCGACAGCAGGAAAAATCCCAATTCATTCGCTCCAGCCTCCAGTCTGGTTCGCTCCTAACCTAGCCGCCGCTGGACAGACCGACACAGCACTTCCTCGCGCCCTCGTTGGAGGGCGGTCGCCGGGCTTCAAGCGAACGGAAGGACAAGAAGATGAAGATCCAACCCTGGGTGTAGCCTGCGTGGGAGGCAGCGGCGGCAGCACGGGCATGGCATCGAGCTTGCGCAAACGGACAGTCGCAGCTTGCAAGAGTAGCATGCACAACGAGCAGGTACATCACATCCCTGATTATATCTAATTCAACTCTTCAAGCTCTGGCTTGTATGTAGGGAATCTATGAGAAAATGAAACCAATTTCTACTTATTTTATAACTCCCCCAATCAATACTGAACTGACTGAATCTGATGTATCTAATCAAGTTTCCGGTGCAAACATACAAGCTCATGTTGTTCTTGAGCCTGAAGTGTCTAATGAACAGACTGCTAATGAAGGATTTGATGCAAACATTTTACATGCTCCTGGTGATGAACATATAGTGTCTAATGAGGGATCTAATGCAAGCATTTTGCAAGCTCATTGAAGGATTTAGTGTCTAATGATGATCTACTATGTTGAGAGAGACAGAGATTTGCAGGCATTGATGACAAGCAAATTATAGTGCATTTTCATAGCTTGAGGAAACGTCGAGGCCATCTACCAAAAAGTCCCCGTATCATGACAACATAGCATAAATACTTTTCTAATCTGTTGTTTGAAACTATTGGCATACTTTGTGCAGGATAGATATATTGATATGCAGTTTGCGCACTGGTTATACGTGCAATTACACTTCAATATTTTCAGCCAGAGAACGAATAATTGAAGCAGGTACAGACCATGTTTGTAGTCCTTGTACACTATGTTGCATTTTGTGTTTTTTGGTGCTTGCATCATTTAGTGTTTATAATCTGAACTACTTTGGAGCATTAGCTGGTTTTCAAAGTGCATGTAGCTTCACATTTCTCAAGTTATGTTGATTTCCGGAGTGCAAGTGCCTTCGTATTTTTTAAGTTAAATGTTCGCCCCTGGTAACTTGAATTCGTGGATGAGCCACTGCACACAAATCATACACGAATGCCAATACGAATTAAATGAAATGCAGGGACTTACGCTAGCTCGTTGTACAGGCTCACTGCAGCTCTGCTTGTGCTTGGGATGTTCCATGGACAAGTCCATGTTACCACTTGCTTGGATGTGCAGGCCTTGTGCTCCTTGCATCCCCCTCTGCATTTTTGACACGGCGAATGGTTGATCAAATAAGAGGAATCGACCTTGATGTTGTACCGGAGGACAGATACTTACAAGGTTATACGGGTGTGCAGGATGTGTACCAGATCCCGTAGCGCCGTCATGCTTCGCTAAAAAATGGATTTGCTTGTTTCAGATGATATCTCCAGAAGAAATAAGAGTTAAAGTCAGAGTTGCATAGGCGTGTAAGCTAAGAGAGCAGTGAAAGGATATCCAAACATCATCAGAACAGTGCACAAGGGAGTGATGTGTGGATACCTAGTTCGGGCCGGCGTTTGGGCATGCTCGCCTAGCTAGAGTGCGGGTCACTTCAGAGCCGTTGAGCGTGACGCGCTGGTGTTGGCTTGCCGCGCACGGATGCAGATCTTGAGTGGCAGCAGAGCGCTACGATGCGGTGGACGAGACCGTTGGTGAAGCCCCAACGGCCTCGGGGGGCGGAGGTGCGACGATGTGCTCGGTGAAGTAGCCCCGGTGAGCTGGGAGACGGCGTCGGTGAAGCGCACCTGATGCGGTGGAACTCGGTGTCTGTGAGGCACGTCGGTTGCGGCGGCCGACGTTGTCGGTGGACCACCCGGTGCGGTGGACGAGGGCGTAGATGAGGTAGCTCCGGTGCGGTGGTGAAGCGCGACCGTCGTCTTCATCGTCGTCGTCCGGCACAGAGGTGGGGAACGGTGGGGAAAGAGACGAGACGAGGGGCGATTCGAGGGTTGGCGGCGAATTAGGGATTTGAGCAATCTGGGCGCGGAAGGGGACGGTGGAGAAGAGAGATTTTCCAGGGCTGGAATTGGGGCCGCCAGATATTTCAATCCGAAACGTGGAAGCGCGAACTTATATTGCCGTCGTCCTTTTTTTGGAGAGGAGGGGGGTGGGTGGCTGGGTGCTACGCGTCCGTTTGACACACGCGGCCACCCCGACAGGACTATGCTTCGGTGCCTTAAGGCACCTGCCTTTGTGTCCATGACATGTGGGCCCAACAGGTGGCTGGCCCACATGTCAGTGACCCAAAGGCAGTTGCCTTTAAGGCACAGAAGTAGCGTCCACCCCGACAGGACCCTGCTTTGCCTGGTGCGCCTACATTTGAGAATGCAAACGAATCTTCTTTCATTTGCAAACGAATCTGTATGTATTACCATGCCCGTGTTTTCCTTGCAATAATTAGTCATTCGAAACGAGATACTCCATCCGTTAACTTTTGTAAGTCGTTTCAGACAACTTAAAATGAACTGTTTTGCACATTGTCTGAAATGTCTTCAAGGTCTTATAAAAGTGAACAGAGGGAGTACTATAAATTAATTAATGAGGAGTTATTTGAAAAAAAATCGAAACGGTACCCAAGCTAACGTGGATTAGAGTGTGTGTCACATAATTAGTTATTTGAATTAGAGTGTGTGTCACGTAGTTAGTTATTTGAATTAGAGTGTGTGTCACGTAGCGATCTCCAATTCTAACATGGATTTGGCATTTCACTGTATCCACGCTACCTTTTTAATACAAATTCATATGTATATGATGAACACCATGGTAGTGAGAAAACTTTTGGATGGATTCAAACATATGACCTACAAAATAGCACAACAAACTGAGTCAATGTCAACTTTTCGAAACTTAGTATGGCACGAATTCGAAATAATTACCCGTATGCCTAGTCCTCGGTTCAAATCTTACAATGTACACCGAATTGAAACATCGATATTAAGTCTC
>NC_057802.1:46121424-46203167 GCF_018294505.1 Triticum aestivum
CCCCCTCTCCCTCTCACCCTCTCGCGCTAAATACATGCATTGCCTATCTAGCCCCCCCAACCTCTCGTGCGCACGCACGCACGTTGTATATCTAGGTCACTCCCTCGAGACTGTCTCACTCTTTCTTCCGCACGGCGGGCCACACTCGCTCAATCTCGCTCTCTTTATCTGAGTCTCGTTTAACCTCGTTTTCTTTCACACACAAATGATATATCTCCCTGTTCGGGCCTCGATCGACACACTCTATACTCTCTCACGTAGATTGTCTATCTAGGTCAGTCCATCCAAGCCGCCGCCACTCTTTCGACCTCATGGTGGGCCATGCTCACTCAATGTCTCTCTCTCTCTCTCTCCGTATGTCTCGATTGACCTCACTCTTTCTCGGACAAAAATGATATATCACCATGTTTGAGCCCAATTCGACCTATTCACATTGTATACTCTCTCACGCACATCGTCTATCTAGGTCACTCTCTCCAACCCGTCTCACTCTTTCGACCGCACGGCGACCCTATGTGATCAGTTGACCTTGCTTCCTCCCACGCACAAAATATATCTACACGTCTGTGACTGGATCATCTCTCAAGCTCTATCTTACAGCCCTCACCCTTGCCAAAAAGCTCAATCGGACAATATCTCTCCAGAGCATATATATTTGTTCAATGAATGTCGGACCACACTCACTTTGTCTCTCTATCTATATGTCTCTCGATTGACCTCACTTTCTCACACCGTATCTTCCATGCGTTGAAGCTACTACCTCTCCATCCCTCGCAAAGCCGGAGCTATTTACATTGCGAGGGGCACTCCAACCTTGGATTAATTTGTGTAGGCATTTATTCCGGTCGGTTTAGATTATATTTTCGTAGCATTCGGCCCACAACTACTCCAAACACCGTTGCAACCCACGCAACTCCCCTAGTTGATTTCCCTCTGGCTCGGTCATCGCTCTCTCGCACGTCCTTTCTCGCCTTCAACGTCGCACCATGGTATTATTGAAAAAACTATGTTGTTCTCTTTAATTATTATAAATAAGCTACAAAACTACACACCGATAGTCCACTTGGAATAGAACAGATTTCGACCCACAAATTAAAGTGCTACAAACTACACACCGAGGGGCCCACATGTCATGAAACAAATTTGGACCCATATACAAATTAAAAAATAAAGGACGAGGATCGAACATGCGACCGGGCCTTCAAGCCGCACGTCAATAGGCAACATACGTAGAATAGCAATGTTTGTTGTACCACCTTTGTTCACATAATGTTTTTATATTACCACAGCCTAATTAATTGATAACATGTAATATTATTTTTAGTACTATTCGCCTTCACTTACTGGTGGGTTCCATGTGTGCTCTCTCTCTCTCTCCTCCCCTTCTGCGTTTAGACGCATGGGCAAACAGGAAGAACTCGCGGGCGATGTTGCCGTTGACCATATCTGGACGCGTTCACAAGTCACGGCACCAGTTTCACGTACTAGCAGCACTAGTCAGTGTGTACGTGCAATGCACGTTAATTTGGAAGTATATTAAGTGCATGCGGATATTAACTACTAGGATATTATTTGTGTGTTGTCATGTGATTAGCACTATTTTTGGCATGAAATTAACTGCACGCTAAACGTGTTGAGTGCTCGACATTGAAGCAGTCTAGGTCGTTGGATGACAAGGAATACATGTGGCTTGATGACGTTTTATATTTAATTTGATACGGCTCTAGCAGAACATTCAATCGATCAAACCATACATTTCGTTCAGTCTGACTCCGACTTTCAATTATACGACGATCGATATAAAATAAACGGAAATGATAAACGTTCGGATTTTAAGCATGGCAATCCGAACGTTTTACATGGCAAATTTAGATTACGCGGCGGCGGCGGTGGCGTCTCGCGGTGGGAAGTGGCTCCTCCTGTGCTCTGTGTGTCGTCGGGCCACTGACCGACGGTGACGGCGGCATCTTGCGCCGTTGTTGGCGTACTCCTGGACGTTGGCCTAGCTTCAAGGAAGGCCAAAATGTTCTGGACTTCGGAGCGAGTCAACTGGCGGGAGGAGGCGACTGGCGTTGGTGCAAGGAAGCGGTCGACGGCGGCCATCCATGCCGCTGAGGGGGGCACTGGCACCCGCGCAGGGACAGGCGCTGTCAACGGCGCGGCGGAGACATTCGTGTGCACGGGCACCGGCACGGGCGCGCACGTCAGTGCACGCGCAGGCGCATGCGCTGGCAGGTGCACGGGCACCGGCATGGGCGTGCGCGTCAGTGCACGCGCAGGCGCATGCGCTGGCAGGTGCACGGGCGCGTGAAAGTCGGCGGGGACCTCGTGGAACCCCGTGGGATCAAGCTCGGCGACAATGTGCGGCTCCCGGCCCATCAATGCCACGGGGATGGGTGCTGGCGCAGTCGGGGCGACGGGAGCCAGAACGGGAGCGAGGACAGGCGCGGCGTCTTCCCGCAAGGCCAGTTCAAGCTCGTCCCAAAGTGCCTTATGTTCTTGAGACTCTGGCTGGGTGTCTTCCTCAGGAAACTGGAACACTAAGGGCAGACCATCATGATGCGGCATGGCGTACGTTTAGGTCAGGCTAGTTGGAGGTAGACGATAGGAGAATCGGAGAGGAAGAGAGAGGATTGTAGCAATACCGGGTAGTGCGGGGTTGATTTTAAACTGCGACGCCGGCGACATTAAAAGTGGGAGCAGTTGGGACGACGGTGGGCGGCGGAGCCTGGTCAAAGGGCTCGCCTCCCGGTGAGCCTGCACAGCAGTCTGCTCGCACGCCTCCCTGACAGCCGGCGCAGCGGTCTGCTCGCACGCCTCCCATCGACTCACACGCTTGCTCGGACGGCACCTGCCGATGAGAAGCGGGGACTCGTGGCGGCACGTAAACGCTCACGGTTTCAATAGTGAAAGCGTTCGCCTTAACGTGACAGGTCTTTGTTCCAAAATACCTTGGCTCTTCATTTGTGCAACTTGTCATAAGCAGCTTGTCTCAAATCGAAGAAAAAACTTACAAAGTAATATTTGTGCCATATCACATGACCATGCTTAGTTTCAAGAATTTATGCTCACTTTTGGATTTTCTGAAATTTAAGATCCAGGATTCAAAACAATATCATAACCTGCATCATGCAATAAATTTTCAAGCAGTACATCTATCCTGTTGTATTTCTTAAGAAAGGATTTGGTCAAACATTTTGCTTAGTTAGACTTCAGACAAGTTATATATGCAGAGTAAAAGGATAATCCCTCCGTACCAGTGCATTGCCTGATATATTAACTCAAGTACTAGGCACGAACAAACGGGCTCAATTCTGTGCTCATCCTGGTGTAGTAGTAGTAGTACTAGGCAATGCAGTTGATGGGTGACCTTGACGAGCGGCGACCGAGGGAATTGAACCATGCTCGGCACGGTAGGTAACGTTGTCTAGTTACTAAAGCATCCCTCCATTGTTCATCGGTAGTCATTATGGACCAGGGACATGAGGGGAATTTCCTAGGGCTGGAATTCTGGCCGCCAGATATTTCGACTTGAAACGCTGAGGCTCGACTGGTTGGGGTTGCCTAATGTGCGTACCACGCACGCCACCGAAGGACACGAGCCCGGTTTTTTTAGGATCAACACGAGCCAAGGTCTGGCTGGTACGCCGTTGGGTCCTACCATTCGAGAATACGAAAGGAACCTTTTAAATTGCCGAATGAATCTATGTGTATTACAATACCCGTATTTTCCTTGCAAATACTAATCTCAACGTGGTAATTGCTTTATGACGAGTTGTTGAATTAGAGTGAGTTTGTGATATAGTGATCTCAACGTGGATTTCACATTTCATGGTATCCCTAGTAAGTTTTCCAATGCAAATTCAAATTTAAAAGATGAACAATATGGAGGTGAGAAAACTTTGTATGTATCAAGCATATGACCACACACACACACAGAGACACACACGCACGAACACAACAACAATCCAATAAGTATAGTGCATCTATTTTTCCAAACCATGCATGTATGACACGAATTCAAAAATACTCCTTCTATTCCTAAATATTAGTGTTTTAGAGAGTTCAACAAGTGACTACATACGGAGCAAAATGAGTGAATCTAGACTCTAAAATATGTCTATATACATCCGTATGTGCCAGTCCATTTGAAGCCTCTAAAAAGACTAATATTTAGGAACGAAGGGAGTAAAATGTAAGACATCCATGGTCCTCAGTTCAATATTTAAAATGAACATGAAACTGAAACATGAATATTAAGTCTAGTACTACAGTACATGCAAATGTTGTGTTTAGGCGGAGCTATGATTGTCGGGGGTCAACCCCTCGACCTTAGATAAAATTGTGGAGCTCTGTTTAGAGTTGTTTAGATTATATTTGTCCCCACCCTCCCAACCACCGATTGGTTTTGCACCCCCCACCCCTCCTCCCCGGGAGAATATCATGTGCCCCCATACCTTAGATGCTATATGCCGATACGAGTTGCTTGGAGCTTGTATATCTGAGATATAGCAGCTCACATGATGTGTCTTAATATTTTTGCAGGAAACCTTGATGAGTTTGAGAATTGCACACAATTTGTACAAAAACTACTTAGATGCCCTTTGATCCCATATCCAACGACCTCGAATCTCGTATCACCGTAGCATCTAAGATGAAGCAGGACATCATATTCTCCTGTATGTAAGAATATCATGTGCTACCACACCTTAGATGCTTTGGTGATACAAGCTCTCCGGAGGCGTTGGATTTGTGACCCAACACCTCCTCGGTGGTTCGAATGGTTTTTTGCAGAAAAGCCCCAAAAGAGTTCAGCCACTGCTTACAAGCACAAAGACTGCTCAGATGCCATTGGATCTCAGATCAAACGACCTCCAAGCTCGTATCACCGTAGCATCCAAGCTGCGATAGCACCTTATGTTTTCTCGCACGGGAGAGTATGAGGTGCTCCCGCACCATAGATTCTATGGTGATACGAGTTCACTGAGATCTAACGGCCCACAGTAGGAGGTTTGAATGTTTTTGCAATATACGGCTGATAGAGTTTGGGAAATGCGCAGAAAGTACAAGCACTACGCATGTGCCATCTGATCACTAATCATACGACCTAGATGCTCATATCACCGTAGCGGGTAATTAAGCTACGGGGAGTACCTAATATGAGCACCGGGGAGCCATTGGATCGAAGATGCAGCGGCACACACGAGGCCTGAATGTTTTATTTGCAAAAAAAACCTTTGTAGAGTTTGGAAATTGCGCATAATTACAAAGACTACTCCCAAGCCATTGGATCTCACTTCCAACGGTGTAAAAACTCGTATCACCATAGTATCTAAGCTGCGGGGTGGATGTGATATTCTATGCCGCTGTCATTTTTGTTCATAAACTTGCAAAATACGTGTAACTCGTGCCGTTACTTGTCTAACCGCGCAAAGTGTTTGGTCAAAAAAAACCATCCTACATTGAAATATCGGAACAACACACGGGGGTCCCACTTGTCATTAATCAAATTTGGACCTAAAACTAACAAATCTGAAAGACGAGATTCGAACTGGCAACCTGGACTACAAAGCATAAGTCGATAGCCTGAAAAAACGAACGGTTGTTGGCTTTGTCCCATAACTTGATTTTATACAGTACTTGCGTTGAGTAGAGTAGAGGGAGTGCCTCGTCAACACGTGCATGACCGTTGTCTCACTTACTGGTGGGTCCCAGGTCTACGATCTCAATCTCTCTTCTCTCCATCGTCTAAAATTTGCACGGGCACACACGAAGAGCGGCGCTAGCTTGCCGTGGTGTTATTACAACTAAAAAAAGCTTGGAAAATAGAAGAATCGCCTAGAACAAGAGACGTTGTGGCTGGTCGAGACGGAGCTAACCACATCTATCCTCCGTGCCACGTTTGCATGATGAAGCTGTGTGGCTAGTGGGGTGTTTTCGACCGACTAGCTGGGTCCCGAGGTCGAACGATAGGTACTACGTCTGATACAGTATATTTTTACACGCACATTTTTCCTCCGTGCCGAGACGTGGCACACCCTACCGCGCGGTTTCGGGGTCCTCCCGGGTGGTGCACGCATATATTCTTCCTGACGTGGGACGCCCTACTGCGCTTTTTCTGGGTCCTCCTCGGTCGTAGCGCCGAAGCAAGTAAATGAGTCGTCAAATCACGAAAGACCACCTTTCCCGCCGAGTACATCAGTGAAGCACGGTGGCTAGCTAGTTGGGCTAGTTCGACCGATTAGCTAGGCCGCCGCCACATTTGTTTTTTCACCCCTTTTTTATCTACTTGCCGGCAGGTAAATTTGAATATCCACCGCGGCGTTGCTCTGGTGTTTGGGTGCGTCAGGATTTTTAATTTTTTGATTGACAGGAGCAGGCGCGGCAGGATTTTTAATTTTTTTGATTGACGGGAGCAGGCGCGGCAGCAATTATTCACGATGACTCTGCCTGTAAAAAGCCACTGCTCCCTGATGTGAGAAGTCGTCGACTGGCGTTTTACCGTGGTGAAAACCAAAAGATTCCCCGCTCCCTCCGCCTTCCCGTAGATTGCATTGCCTTTCAGCCGTTTCGCCCCCTTTGCTTCCTCTCCCCATTGCTTGTACCTGGTGCCATGGCGGCGCAGCAGATCATGGAGTCCGAGGTGAGGCGCCTGACACAGGAGCTCCATGCCAAGGATGCGGAGCTCAGGGCCAAGGACGTGGAGCTCCGTGAGCTCAAGGAGGAGAGGAGTGCCATGCTCCTCCGTTATGTGCGGGAGTTCACAGAGCTTCAAAAGCGGCAGGCGTCCACCACAAAGATGCTCGAGGCGTCAGCGGCGTTGCTGCAGAAAGCGGGAGATACGATAGGCCGTCAGGGGAGCCGGCTGGAGCGCGAGCGGGCCAATCGTGACGAGGTCCAGGATCGCCTCAGCCACTTGGTGAACCAAGTTGCCACACACGTGTTGCGGCTGCGCGATGCCTACCGTCGTGCCAGCGCGACGATGCCGGCCGTCGGGCTAAACCTGTTCGATCACCCGGTCGACTTCAACGAGCTACGGCTTCCTGACCTGGTCTCCTTCTTCACCTATATCTCTGAGGAGCTGAGCCGTCTCCGCGCGATGGTGGGGGCTGAGCTGGACAAGGAGGGGTTGCGGGCTGAAGTCGCCGTTGCCGGGCGAATCCTTTCAGGGCTCCGTCACCGGAATCCATTCGTGCCATTGGACGCCGTCTTTGACGAGCTGGCTCCCGTCGACCGGGAGCGGGCTCTGCGGGCGGTTGCACCCTGCATCACCAACGTCGTGCTCCTCGAGAAGCAGAGGGACTTCGGTGGTGTTTAGGCACCCTCTGCATGGGCATGTCCATGTCTCGGCGCAACATGACCGTGGGATCAAACTCAGACGGTGCAGATCAGTCACTGTAGCACAAAGCGTGTGGGTGTGTTTGGTTGCATTCTCATCTCAATATAGTTGTTTCCTCTTCGTGTATTTTTCTCAACCTACTAGTGTGGACTCATGCACCCTTCATGCACTCTGTCAAACACCCAAAAGTGGGTCGATAAGGGAACTTTTGCTCCCATCCCGTGCACCCTTCATACACCCTGCCTAACACTATTCGTGCTTCATATGGTTCATGTTTCGTGGAGTACTGTAGCACCGTACGTTGGGGAACGTAGCAGAAATTCAAAATTTTCTACGCATCACCAAGATCAATCTATGGAGTAATCTAGCAACGAGGGGAAGGGGAGTGCATCTACATACCCTTGTAGATCGCGATGCGGAAGCGTTGCAAGAACGCGGATGAAGGAGTCATACTCGTAGCGATTCAGATCGCGGTTGATTCCGATCTAAGCGCCGAACCACGGCGCATCCGCGTTCAACACACGTGCAGCCCGGTGACGTCTCCCACGCCTTGATCCAGCAAGGAGAGAGGGAGAGGTTGGGGAAGACTCCGTCCAGCAGTAGCACAATGGCATGGTGGTGATGGAGGAGCGTGGCACTCCAGCAGGGCTTCGCCATGCACTGCGAGAGACGAGGAGGGAGAGGGGTCGGGCTGCGCCAAGAGAGAGATGTTCTCATGTCTATGGCAGCCCCAAAACCCCCACTATATATAGGGGAGGGGGAGGGGCTGCGCCCCCATCTAGGGTTTCCCCCCAAAGGGGGGCGGCCAGCCCTAGATCCATCTAGGGGGGCGGCCAAGGGGGGAGAGAGGGGGGCGCACCACTAGGTGGGCCTTAGGCCCATCTGAGCCTAGGGTTTCCCCCTCCCCCCCCCCTTCCTGCGCCCTGGGCCCCTTGTGGGAGGCGCACCAGCCCACCTAGGGGCTGGTCCCTTCCCACACTTGGCCCACACAGCCCTCTGGGGCTGGTGGCCCCACCTGGTGGACCCCGGGACCCTCCCGGTGGTCCCGGTACGTTACCGATAGCACCCGAAACTTTTCCGGTGACCAAAACAGGAATTCCCATATATAAATCTTTACCTCCGGACCATTCTGGAACTCCTCGTGACGTCCGGTATCTCATCTGGGACTCCGAACAACATTCGGTAACCACATATATCTATTCCCTATAACCCTAGCGTCATCGAACCTTAAGTGTGTAGACCCTACGGGTTCGGGAACCATGCAGACATGACCGAGACGTTCTCCGGCCAATAACCAACAGCGGGATCTGGATACCCATGTTGGCTCCCACATGTTCCACGATGATCTCATCGGATGAACCACGATGTCGGGGATTCAATCAATCCTGTATACAATTCCCTTTGTCAATCAGTATGTTACTTGCCCGAGATTCGATCGTCGGTATCCCGATACCTTGTTCAATCTCGTTACCGGCAAGTCTCTTTACTCGTTCCGTAACACATCATCCCGTGATCAACTCCTTGGTCACATTGTGCACATTATGATGATGTCCTACCGAGTGGGCCCAGAGATACCTCTCCGTTCACACGGAGTGACAAATCCCAGTCTCGATTCGTGCCAACCCAACAGACACTTTCGGAGATACCTGTAGTGCACCTTTATAGTCACCCAGTTACGTTGTGATGTTTGGTACACCCAAAGCATTCCTACGGTATCCGGGAGTTGCACAATCTCATGGTCTAAAGAAATGATACTTGACATTAGAAAAGCTCTTAGCAAACGAACTACACGATCTTGTGCTAGGCTTAGGATTGGGTCTTGTCCATCACATCATTCTCCTAATGATGTGATCCCGTTATCAATGACATCCAATGTCCATGGTCAGGAAACCGTAACCATCTATTGATCAACGAGCTAGTCAACTCGAGGCTTACTAGGGACATGGTGTTGTCTATGTATCCACACATGTATCTGAGTTTACTATCAATACAATTCTAGCATGCATAATAAACGATTATCATGAACAAGGAAATATAATAATAACCAATTTATTATTGCCTCTAGGGCATATTTCCAACACCGTACTTTCTGTGCCCTGTGGACCTAGTTCTGTTAACATTGATCTCACCGTTCATTCTCGACCGAACAGTCGAAAAAGCGGTACTATGTTACATATAGGAGTAGTTGACATGCGCACAACATCATTTGTTATCGTCATATCTTACTACACTAGCAACAAGATTGTGTAGTACTGACGTATGAACCACTGCACATGCCTAGTAGTAGGAGCACTGTGTATGTTCAAGTGGCTGCCGTGTTTCGCACTCCTCCGTCGTAAGAGTGGAAACGCTTGCTGTAATCATTTTTTTCTTCAGAAAACAGTGGACACGCTCTACCGTGTGGATCCTCCTCCAGCCATGCACTAAATTACTCACTTTCGCCGACGTGTGGGACAGCCAGCACCTGGGTCCACCAGCCATGCACTAAATTACTCCGTAGTAGAGTGACGGTAGACTACCCCGATCGAACCGCCGCAGTAATGCCCATTGAGCCGTCAAATCACAAAACCCCCTCCTTTCCAGCAGTAAGTTGGACGGACGAAGCAACCATCATTTCACTCTTCTCTCTCAGCTTTCTCTCTTGAAGAAAACCCCCACTCGCTCCGCTTCTCCCTCATCTCGTTCCTCCTTTCACTCTTCTCTCTCAACTTCCTCTCTTGGATGGACGCCGGAGCACCGGCCGACGTGATGTCTATGGCTCTGGCCAAAACCGTCGAGGCTCATGGTACGAAGAAGCGCAAGCACCCCGCGGAGACTACCGCAGACAAGCTCAAAGCCATCGCCCTGTCCAAGCCCCCCTCTCCGGGATCCCTCATTAAGCAAGTCCAGGTAATGTCTCTTGTTGACGATCTTTTTCTCGATCTTGATCGTGTTTTTTCATCTAACACGCAGTACTAGTACTAGTAGTACAACTTTCTGGGTGATCTTGCATGTGATTTTAGTGTGCCAAATGACGGTTCTAAATTCCTCTTTTGACCAAAACATGCGAGAGGTTGACACTGATTTCTTATAGATTACTTTCAACTACTCCCTCTGTCCCAAATTTCTTGTCTTAGATTTGTCTAGATACGGATGTATCTAATACTAAAATGTGACTTGATACATCCGTATCTAGACAAATCTAAGACAAGAATTTTGGGACGGAGGGAGTACTTTATGAACATCAATGCTACCTTTTAAGAGGGTATATTTGCCTTAGTAACTTGTGTTATGGATATTGCATGTAATCCCTCTGCTCTCATGCCTTTGAAGACATGTTCTAGTGTCTTTGTTCACTCATTTCTGTGCGTATATGTAGTCATATATGGAGTATAATATCGAAAATCATCTTATATTTCTGAACGGAGGTAGTAATAAAATATGGTTTCTGTTTGAATTAGAACCAGGTCCGCGGTGGAGATGAAGTTCTCAAAGTCATGCCATGTGAACTGGAAGACCTGATGATGAGTTCTACTGCTGAACTATCCAGCTGATGTGTCCTTGTCGCCACGTGTCCTGAACTAGTGTTTTCCTGTAGCATTGTTGTCAGGCGTGTTCTCAAGGTTGTACTTGACCACAACAATTTCCTGGTTGTGCCTTCGATTACGAAGGGTGTGGTTCTTGTAAAGCTTCCCAACAAATCTGATGCGGCCTGTCTTCATCATCATGTTTATGAGTGGAAAGACCACTCTGTTAGGTTCTCCAAGGTTGACAAGATGGTGATGGTGCATGTAGACATCTCACACGAAGACCATGGCCTAGTCAGTTATGCGGGGTTCATCCCGTAGGTCGGTGGCAAGAAATAGTCTACAGAGTTTAGTTAGTGCAACTTTGCTTGTCTGTAGTAAGTACTATTGTTCAGTACTTGATTTGTGTTTGTGAACCCTGTATTGTTTATTAGTACTGCCGCTTTTGGTGTGTGAACGGTCTATGGTAATGTCTGTCCACTCAATTCAGTCTGTATATTTTGAAGTATCCAGATCATATTTTTTGTGAGGACGGTTAATCAATTATGGTTACACTCCAATATCTGTATGCATTGCAGGGTTTATCGCACCCACCAGGATTTCCAGTCCCATGGATGTTCGGTCCATACGATTTGTCACGACCTTTGGACTGTCCTGCTTGTGGGAGTAGGCGGGGCCCCTGCATGCCACGCGTAGTTGGACGATCAATCTTCTGTTTAGTACTTCAACATAGTGATTTCCTGGTAAGGATTCACTCGTGTCACATCAAGTAAATCTTATTGATTTACTGTCTAAATCTTATTGATTTAATGTCATGTTTTCTTTCTTTTCCTGCAATTTTACGATGCAGGTTTTGCCATGTGACATTCATCACAGAATAAACCGTTTGGTTTGCTCTACGATGGCTATTTTTGTAGGTTTCACTTCTTATGTCGTGTCAGTAACGAAGGCACTGTCCATCACTTATATTACTGGAAAAAATTGGATCAGTCTGTTGTCTGAGTACAAGCTGAATCCCTATGATGAACTGCAGTTTGGTTTAACAAAAACGCCACAATTAGTCCTTCTCGCGTTTAAAAGAAATGAAGAAAAAAACTGGATCACGGTCACGGATCCTAGTCAAGTTAGAAAGCTGATCATAGCAGACCAGACACGATCGCCGCTGTCTCGCACAGATCGAGCACCGGCAGTTGCTGTAGCACTGACAGCGGCAGCAGCTCAGTCTGATCCAGCTGAGGATTGGGCACCGACCGCGTCAGCGGATCAGTCTGATCTACCGGAGGATTGGGCATCGACACCGGCACCTGCTCCGACACCAGCACCAGCTCTACAAGGAGCACCATCTCCGGCAGCAGCAGCGTCTTCGGCACCTGCACCAACACTTGCACTTGCATCTGCTCCGGCCCGTGCAGTTGCACCGGCAACAGACTGGGCTGCAGTTCGCACTTCATATACCAAAGTCCTTACAAAAATCGACATGTCCACCTTCTTGGTAAGCATTGGCCGCCCAAGTGCTTCGTTCTTTCTCTCTCTTCTGCTGTGGTCAGGTCTTGAGTCTTACTCAATACTCACACCTTGTAACACAACCAAGAACTCCTTCTTTGCTGATCTATTTTGAACTCTTTCAAAATCATGTCAAGGTGTGCGTTCTTTGAAAGTATCATCAGGTGTCTTGATCTATCTCTATAGATCTTGATGCCCAATATGTAAGCAGCTTTATCCAGGTCTTCCTTTGAAAAACTCCTTTCAAACAACCCTTTATGCTTTCCAGAAATTTTACATCATTTCGGATCAACAATATGTCATTCACATATACTTATCAGAAATGTTGTAGCGCTCCCACTCACTTTATTGTAAATACAAGTTTCTAACAAACTTTGTATAAACCCAAAAACTTTGATCACTCCATCAAAGCGTATATTCTGACTCCGAGATGCTTGCTCTAGTCCATGGAAGGATCGCTGGAGCTAGCATACCTTTTAGCATCCTTAGGATTGACAAAACCTTTCTGATTGTATCACATACAACCTTTCCTTACGAAAACTGGTAAGGAAACTTGTTTTTGACATCCATCTGCCAGATTTCATAAATGCAGCTAATGCTAACATGATTCCGACGGACTTAAGCATCGCTACGGATGAGAAAATCTCATCGTAGTCAACTCCTTGAACTTGTGAAAATACTCTTTGCCACAAGTCGAGCTTCATAGACGGTAACATTACTGTCCATGTCCGTCTTCTTCTTAAAGATCCATTTATCTCAATGGCTTGCCGATCATCGGGCAAGTTCACCAAAGTCCATGCTTTGTTCTGATACATGGATCCTATCTCGGATTTCCTGGCTTCTAACCATTTGTCGGAATATGGGCCCACCATCGCTTCTCCATAGCTCGTAGGTCCAGTATTGTCTAACAACATGACTTTCAAGACAGGATCACGTACCACTCTGAAGTAGCACGCATCCTCGTCGTCCTATGAGGTTTGGTAGTGACTTGATCCGAAGTTTCATGATCACTATCATAAGCTTCCACTTCAATTGGTGTAGGTGCCACAGGAACAACTTCTTGTGCCCTGCTATACACTAGTTGAAGTGACGGTTCAATAACCTCATCAAGTCTCTACCATCCTCCCACTCAATTCTTTCGAGAGAAACTTTTCCTCGAAAATGGAACCGTTTCTAGAAGCAATTACTTTTGCTTCCAGATCTGAAATAGGAGGTACACCCAACTGTTTTGGGTATTCTTATGAAGATGCATTTATCCGCTTTGGGTTCGAGCTTATCAGCCTGAAACTTTTTACATAAGCATCGCAGCCCCAAACTTTTAAGAAACGACAACTTACGTTTCTCTAAACGGTGTCGTCTCAACGGAATTGCGTGGTGCCCCTTTTAAAGTGAATGCGGTTGTCTCTAATGCCTAACCCATAAATGATAGTGGTAATTCGATAAGAGACATCATGGTATGCACCATATCCAATAGGGTGCAGTTATGATGTTCGGACACACCATCACATTGTGGTGTTCCAGGCGATATTAATTGTGAAACACTTTCCACAATGTCTTAATTGTGTGCCAAACTCATAACTCAGATATCTCTACGATCATATCATAGATATTTTATCCTCTTGTCACGACGATCTTCAACTTCACTCTGAAATTACTTGAACCTTTCAATAATTCAGACTTGTGTTTCATCAAGTAAATACACTCAGCATCTACTCAAATCATCTGTGAAGTAAGAACATAACGATATCCACTGCATGCCTCAGCACTCATTGGACTGCATACATCAAAATGTATTACTTCCAACAAGTTGCTCTCTTGTTCCATCTTACTGAAAACGAGACCTTTCAGTCATCTTGCCCATGTGGTATGATTTGCATGTCTCAAGTGATTCAAAATCAAGTGAGTCCAAACGATCCATCTGCATGGAGTTTCTTCATGCATATATACCAATAGACATGGTTCGCATGTCTCAATCTTTTCAAAACCGAGTGAGTCCAAAGGTCCATCTACATGGAGCTTCGTCATGCATTCTATACCAATATGACTCAAATGGCAGTGCCACAAATATGTGGTACTATCATTACTATTTTATATCTTTTGGCACGAACATGTGTATCACTGCGATCGAGATTCATTTTAGGTGCAAGACCATTGAAGGTATTATTCAAATAAACAGAGTAACCATTATTCTCCTTAAATGAATAACCGTATTGCGATAAACATAATCCAATCATGTTTATGCTCAACACAAACACCAAATAACAGTTATTTAGGTTTAACACCAATCTCGATGGTAGAGGGAGCATGCGATGCTTGATCACATCAACCTTGGAAACACTTCCAACACATATCGTCAGCTCACCTTTAGCTAGTCTCCGTTTATTCCGCAGCTTTTATTTCGAGTTACTAACACTTAGCAACCGAACCGGTATCTAATACCCTGGTGCTGCTAGGAGTACTAGTAAAGTACACATTCATATAATGTATATCCAATATACTTTTGTCGACCTTGCCTGCCTTCTCATCTACCAAGTATCTAGGGTAGTTCTGCTTCAGTGACCGTTCCCCTCATTACAGAAGCACTTAGTCTCGGGTTTGGGTTCAACCTTGGGATTCTTCACTAGAGCAGCAAATGATTTGCTATTTCATGAAGTACCCCTTTTGCCCTTGCCCTTCTAGAAACTAGTGGTTTTACTAACCATCAACAATTGATGCTCCTTCTTGATTTCTACTTTCGCGGTGTCAAACATCGCGAGTTGCTCAAGGATCATCATATCTATCCCTGATATGTTATAGTTCATCACGAAGCTCTAATAGCTTGGTGGCAGTGACTACGAAGAACCATCACTATCTCATCTGGAAGATTAACTCCCACTCGATTCAAGTGATTGTAGTACTCAGACAATCTGAGCACATAATCAACGATTGAGCTTTTAGTTTGCAGGCTTAAGAAACTTGTCAGGGGTCTCATACCTCTTGACGTGGGCACTAGTCTGAAATCCCAATTTCAGTCTTCGGAACATCTCATATGTTCTGTGACATTTCAAAACGTCTTTGGTGCCACAATTCTAAACCGTTAGCATTACGCACTGAACTATCACATAGTCATCAAAACGTGTATGCCAGATGTTTCGCAACATCTACAGATGACGCTGAGGTTCAGCACACCGAGCGGTGCATTAAGGACATAAGCCTTCTGTGCAGCAATGAGGACAATCCTCAGTTCACGGACCCAGTCTGCATAATTGCTACTATCAACTTTCAACTAAATTTTCTCTAGGAACATATCTTAAACAGTAGAACTAAAGCGTAAGCTATGACATAATTTGCAAAGACCTTTTGACTATGTTCATGATAATTAAGTTCATCTGATTATTTAATGAACTCCCACTCAGATAGACATCCCTCTAGTCATCTAAGTGATACATGATCCGAGTCAAATTAGGCCGTGTCCGATCATCACGTGAGACGGACTAGTCATCATCGGTGAACATCTCCATGTTGATCGTATCTACTATACGACTCATGTTCGACCTTTCGGTCTCTTGTGTTCCAAGGCCATGTTTGTACATGCTAGGCTCGTCAAGTCAACCTAAGTGTTTTGCATGTGTTCCGAGGCCATGTCTGTACATGCTAGGCTCGTCAACACCCGTTGTGTTCGAACGTTAGAATCTATCACACCCGATCATCACGTGGTGCTTTGAAACAACGAACCTTCGCAACGGTGCACAGTTAGGGGGAACACGTCTGTTGAAATTTTAGTGAGGGATCATCTTATTTATGCTACCGTCGTTCTAAGCAAATAAGATGTAAACATGACAAACATCACATGCAAATCATAAAGTGACGTGATATGGCCAATATCATCTTGCGCCATTTGATCTCCATCTTCGAGGCGCGGCATGATCACCTTCGTCACCGGCATGACACCATGATCTCCATCATCATGATCTCCATCATCGTGTCTTCATGAAGTTGTCTCGCCAACTATTACTTCTACTACTATGGCTAACGGTTAGCAATAAAGTAAAGTAATTACATGGCGTTTTCAGTGACACGCATGTCATACAATAAATTAAGACAACTCCTATGGCTCCTGCCGGTTGTCATACTCATCGACATGCAAGTCGTGATTCCTATTACAAGAACATGATCAAACTCATACATCACATATATCATTCATCACATCCTTTTGGCCATATCACATCACATAGCATACCCTGCAAAAACAAGTTAGACGTCCTCTAATTGTTGTTGTATGTTTTACGTGGCTACTATGGGTTTCTAGCAAGAACGTTTCTTACCTACGCAAAAGCCACAACGTGATATGCCAATTTCTATTTACCCTTCATAAGGACCCTTTTCATCGAATCCGATCCGACTAAAGTGGGAGAGACAGACACCCGCTAGCCACCTTATGCAACTAGTGCATGTCAGTCGGTGGAACCTGTCTCACGTAAGTGTACGTGTAAGGTCGGTCCGGGCCGCTTCATCGCACGATGCCGCCGAATCAAGATAAGACTAGTAACGGCAAGTAAATTGACAAAATCGACGCCCACAACTACTTTGTGTTCTACTCGTGCATAGAAACTACGCATAGACCTAGCTCATGATGCCACTGTTGGGGAACGTAGCAGAAATTCAAAATTTTCTACGCATCACCAAGATCAATCTATGGAGTAATCTAGCAACGAGGGGAAGGGGAGTGCATCTACATACCCTTGTAGATCGCGATGCGGAAGCGTTGCAAGAACGCGGATGAAGGAGTCATACTCGTAGCGATTCAGATCGCGGTTGATTCCGATCTAAGCGCCGAACCACGGCGCCTCCGCGTTCAACACACGTGCAGCCCGGTGACGTCTCCCACGCCTTGATCCAGCAAGGAGAGAGGGAGAGGTTGGGGAAGACTCCATCCAGCAGCAACACAATGGCATGGTGGTGATGGAGGAGCGTGGCACTCCAGCAGGGCTTCGCCAAGCACTGCGAGAGACGAGGAGGGAGAGGGGTAGGGCTGCGCCAAGAGAGAGATGTTCTCATGTCTATGCCAGCCCCAAAACCCCCACTATATATAGGGGAGGGGGAGGGGCTGCGCCCCCATCTAGGGTTTCCCCCCAAAGGGGTGCGGCCAGCCCTAGATCCATCTAGGGGGGCGGCCAAGGGGGGAGAGAGGGGGGGCGCACCACTAGGTGGGCCTTAGGCCCATCTGAGCCTAGGGTTTCCCCCTTCCCCCCCCCCCTTCCTGCGCCCTGGGCCCCTTGTGGGAGGCGCACCAGCCCACCTAGGGGCTGGTCCCTTCCCACACTTGGCCCACGCAGCCCTCTGGGGCCGGTGGCCCCACCTGGTGGACCCCGGGACCCTCCCGGTGGTCCCCGTACGTTACCGATAGCACCTGAAACTTTTTCGGTGACCAAAACAGGAATTCCCATATATAAATCTTTACCTCCGGACCATTCTGGAACTCCTCGTGACGTCCGGGATCTCATCCGGGACTCCGAACAACATTCGGTAACCACGTACATCTATTCCCTATAACCCTAGTGTCATCGAACCTTAAGTGTGTAGACCCTACGGGTTCGGGAACCATGCAGACATGACCGAGACGTTCTCCGGCCAATAACCTACAGCGGGATCTGGATACCCATGTTGGCTCCCACATGTTCCATGATGATCTCATCGGATGAACCACGATGTCGGGGATTCAATCAATCCCGTATACAATTCCCTTTGTCAATCGGTATGTTACTTGCCCAAGATTCGATCGTCGGTATCCCGATACCTTGTTCAATCTCGTTACCGGCAAGTCTCTTTACTCGTTCCGTAACACATCATCCCGTGATCAACTCCTTGGTCACATTGTGCACATTATGATGATGTCCTACCGAGTGGGCCCAGAGATACCTCTCCGTTCACACGGAGTGACAAATCCCAGTCTCGATTCGTGCCAACCCAACAGACACTTTCGGAGATACCTGTAGTGCACCTTTATAGTCACCCAGTTACGTTGTGATGTTTGGTACACCCAAAGCATTCCTACGGTATCCGGGAGTTGCACAATCTCATGGTCTAAAGAAATGATACTTGACATTAGAAAAGCTCTTAGCAAACGAACTACACGATCTTGTGCTAGGCTTAGGATTGGGTCTTGTCCATCACATCATTCTCCTAATGATGTGATCCCGTTATCAACGACATCCAATGTCCATGGTCAGGAAACCGTAACCATCTATTGATCAACGAGCTAGTCAACTAGAGGCTTACTAGGGACATGGTGTTGTCTATGTATCCACACATGTACCTGAGTTTCCTATCAATACAATTCTAGCATGCATAATAAACGATTATCATGAACAAGGAAATATAATAATAACCAATTTATTATTGCCTCTAGGGCATATTTCCAACACCGTACTTTCCGTGCCCTGTGGACCTAGTTCTGTTAACATTGATCTCACCGTTCATTCTCGACCAAACAGTCGAAAAAGCGGTACTATGTTACATATAGGAGTAGTTGACATGCGCACAACATCATTTGTTATTGTCTTATCTTACTACACTAGCAACAAGATTGTGTAGTACTGACGTATGAACCATTGCACATGCCTAGTAGTAGGAGCACTGTGTATGTTCAAGTGGCTGCCGTGTTTCGCACTCCTCCGTCGTAAGAGTGGAAACGCTTGTTGTAATCATTTTTTTCTTCAGAAAACAGTGGACACGCTCTACCGTGCGGATCCTCCTCCAGCCATGCACTAAATTACTCACTTTCGCCGACGTGTGGGACAGCCAGCACCTGGGTCCACCAGCCATGCACTAAATTACTCCGTAGTAGAGTGACGGTAGACTACCCCGATCGAACCGCCGCAGTAATGCCCATTGAGCCGTCAAATCACAAAACCCCCTCCTTTCCAGCAGTAAGTTGGACGGACGAAGCAACCATCATTTCACTCTTCTCTCTCAGCTTCCTCTCTTGAAGAAAACCCCCACTCGCTTCGCTTCTCCCTCATCTCGTTCCTCCTTTCACTCTTCTCTCTCAGCTTCCTCTCTTGGATGGACGTCGGAGCACCGGCCGACGTGATGTCTATGGCTCTGGCCAAAACCGTCGAGGCTCATGGTACGAAGAAGCGCAAGCACCCCGCGGAGACTACCGCAGACAAGCTCAAAGCCATCGCCCTGTCCAAGCCCCCCTCTCCGGGATCCCTCATTAAGCAAGTCCAGGTAATGTCTCTTGTTGACGATCTTTTTCTCGATCTTGATCGTGTTTTTTCATCTAACACGCAGTACTAGTACTAGTAGTACAACTTTCTGGGTGATCTTGCATGTGATTTTAGTGTGCCAAATGACGGTTCTAAATTCCTCTTTTGACCAAAACATGCGAGAGGTTGACGCTGATTTCTTATATATTACTTTCAACTACTCCCTCTGTCCCAAATTTCTTGTCTTAGATTTGTCTAGATACGGATGTATCTAATACTAAAATGTGACTTGATACATCCGTATCTAGACAAATCTAAGACAAGAATTTTGGGACGGAGGGAGTACTTTATGAACATCAATGCTACCTTTTAAGAGGGTATATTTGCCTTAGTAACTTGTGTTATGGATATTGCATGTAATCCCTCTGCTCTCATGCCTTTGAAGACATGTTCTAGTGTCTTTGTTCACTCATTTCTGTGCGTATATGTAGTCATATATGGAGTATAATATCGAAAATCATCTTATATTTCTGAACGGAGGTAGTAATAAAATATGGTTTCTGTTTGAATTAGAACCAGGTCCGCGGTGGAGATGAAGTTCTCAAAGTCATGCCATGTGAACTGGAAGACCTGATGATGAGTTCTACTGCTGAACTATCCAGCTGCTGTGTCCTTGTCGCCACGTGTCCTGAACTAGTGTTTTCCTGTAGCATTGTTGTCAGGCGTGTTCTCGAGGTTGTACTTGACCACAACAATTTCCTGGTTGTGCCTTCGATTACGAAGGGTGTGGTTCTTGTAAAGCTTCCCAACAAATCTGATGTGGCCTATCTTCATCATCATGTTTATGAGTGGAAAGACCACTCTGTTAGGTTCTCCAAGGTTGACAAGATGGTGATGGTGCATGTAGACATCTCACACGAAGACCATGGCCTAGTCAGTTATGCGGGGTTCATCCCGTAGGTCGGTGGCAAGAAATAGTCTACAGAGTTTAGTTAGTGCAACTTTGCTTGTCTGTAGTAAGTACTATTGTTCAGTACTTGATTTGTGTTTGTGAACCCTGTATTGTTTATTAGTACTGCCGCTTTTGGTGTGTGAACGGTCTATGTTAATGTCTATGTTAATGTCTGTCCACTCAATTCAGTCTGTATATTTTGAAGTATCCAGATCATATTTTTTGTGAGGACGGTTTATCAATTATGGTTACACTCCAATATCTGTATGCATTGCAGGGTTTATCGCACCCACCAGGATTTCCAGTCCCATGGATGTTCGGTCCATACGATTTGTCACGACCTTTGGACTGTCCTGCTTGTGGGAGTAGGCGGGGCCCCTGCATGCCACACGTAGTTGGGCGATCAATCTTCTGTTTAGTACTTCAACATAGTGATTTCCTGGTAAGGATTCACTCGTGTCACATCAAGTAAATCTTATTGATTTACTGTCTAAATCTTATTGATTTAATGTCATGTTTTCTTTCTTTTCCTGCAATTTTACGATGCAGGTTTTGCCATGTGACATTCATCACAGAATAAACCGTTTGGTTTGCTCTACGATGGCTATTTTTGCAGGTTTCACTTCTTATGTCGTGTCAGTAACGAAGGCACTGTCCATCACTTATATTACTGGAAAAAATTGGATCAGTCTGTTGTCTGAGTACAAGCTGAATCCCTATGATGAACTGCAGTTTGGTTTAACAAAAACGCCACAATTAGTCCTTCTCGCGTTTAAAAGAAATGAAGAAAAAAACTGGATCACGGTCACGGATCCTAGTCAAGTTAGAAAGCTGATCATAGCAGACCAGACACGATCGCCGCTGTCTCGCACAGATCGAGCACCGGCAGGTGCTCTAGCAATGATAGCGGCAGCAGCTCAGTCTGATCCAGCTGAGGATTGGGCACCGACCGCGTCAGGGAATCAGTCTGATCTACCGGAGGATCGGGCATCGACACCGGCACCTGCTCCGACACCAGCACCAGCTCTACAAGGAGCACCATCTCCGGCAGCAGCGGCGGCTTCGGCACCTGCACCAACACTTGCACTTGCATCTGCTCCGGCCTGTGCAGTTGCACCGGCAACAGACTGGGCTGCAGTTCGCACTTCATATACCAAAGTCCTTACAAAAACCGACATGTCCACCTTCTTGGTAAGCATTGGCCGCCCAAGTGCTTCGTTCTTTTTTGTTTCCATGTTGTTTCACATGATTCACTATGTTGATCTAACTGTTTGGGTATGTCTTCTTGTTTGCAAACAAAGAATTCCTAGAGCAACGAGGGAGTCGTTCAACAATCCGGGCGACCGCGGCCAAGTTTCTCTTACCATGCGCAGCCTTGGTGTGAATGAACCTGCTCAATATACCGTAAGTACAAAGGATGGTCGCATGATGATTGATGCTAAAGGATGGTCAAGGTTCAAATCTAAATCATATCTTGCAGTAGGGGATGATGTCAAAATCGAACTTTCTCGGCAAGGAGAGCTGGTCCAAATCAACTTTGAAATTCTTCAGTAGCAGCACACAACTGCCGAACTGATCTATCCTCCGAGAGATTTTGATGTAATAATCTGGCATGGTGAAACAAGTGTCCTGTGTGTATAAGTAGTACGACGGTATTATTTATCACATGGTATATCGTTGATAGAATTGCAACTCTGATTGCTGGTTAGGAACTGTCGTTCGATTTCATTCCAACAGCTGTCGTGCTTTATTCAATTTTGTGTATTCGCCTTGCGACAGCATCTAAAACCAGCGCCGTACCGATCGCTTGCAATATGAAAAGCGCTGAGGTAGAACACATGGGCCCCCAAACATGCAGGGTCGGCCTGCGGCCCAAAGTCCAGAACCGTGAGCCTATCTGAGTATTATATTCTCAGCTGAACCCCCATAAAAAAAGCTGAACCCCCATAATGCCCGTGCGTTGCAGAGGGAGTATATTTCTCGGCAAGGTGAGCCTGTGATATAAAAGATTTGTATATTTGTTTACAGAGGGAGTATATCTCTGTCAAGAAATATATTTATGTGTAACTAGTTACTCCTATCTTTCTACTTCCTTTCGCTGATATGTGGGGCAACCGGCAACGGGGTCCACGTGCCATATGCACAAATTAGAGTGCACAACTTCACGGTAGACACACCCCGGTCGTAGCGCCACAGTAATGCCAAATCAGCCGTCAAATCACAACCCCCCTTTCCAGCTTTAGCAGTAAGCTGGACGGACGAAGCGGCAATATTTCACTGGGCCTGAATCCCCTTCTCCCTCGTCTGCTTGTTCAGAGAAAACCCCCTCTCGGCGATTGCATAGGGTTTTCTCATGGAGAACCAGGTACGAATTCTTCATCCATCCCCGATAAATCCAAGTCCCTTGGTCGCAGGTAATCCTAGGATGGCAGCCGCCGCCGTTGATGCATTTTTCTTCCTACTGAATCTAGTGTGTTTCATTTGCAGTGCCCAAAGTGCGAGTACCCTACAGGTTTCTGCGCCCTCGGCGAGACGCCACACTTGTTCCTTCTCATCCTAACACAGCATTTTGAAACGCGCATAGTATGTTCCTACAATCCTATTTTCTATCCGGGAGGGTGGGGGTTTTTTGAACATGCTGTGTTCTCATATTATTTTTCCTGCAGTGTATTATTTGCTCTGCCAGAACACATGTACTCAAGATGCTCGGCCTTGCCATAACTGAATACACTAGTTTAATGGTCACAGTGAAGACAAGCCATGGATATAAGTTCCGAGTTGGGTTCATGAACCAAGAAGATCGCTGCTTTTTTTATGGCCGAACTTGGATAAACTTTCTCAAGTGTTACGGACTGAAAGTTGGCACACGAATGTTGATGGAAATAGCAGAACCTGGTCTCATCTTCACTGCGATCTTCCACCCCGACGTCATTCCAGTTGTTCATCCATGTTAGTTTTGTATCTGGTTCTTGCTTGTTGCCTCGATTACTTCTTAATCCACCTATTCTTTGTAACTAATCACAATTTAACTTTAGAAGTAGCAACGAATCTCTCACGAAGATGCTACTTCTAACTAATATTTTATTATAATTGGTGGCACGTGTAGGTTTTTTCAGAGTTAAGCAGTCTGCTCGTTTGTTACTCTGTAATAACTCGGCTGTTACTAATGGCACTGAAGTTGACTGGATTGACATCCACAAGTTCCTACACTTTATTGATCGTCTCGAGGTCCTTGTGGGGCGTTTCAATGGTGGAAGGCCACGTGGGATATGTGTGCCACTGTTGCACTCGTTGAACAGGTCCAACTGTGTCGAGAAACTTATGGTACGAGCTGTTTTCTGTTATATATGTTGTTCATAAACTATTGCTTATACACAGTTTTACAGCTGTGATCTTCTTGAAACAGGAACTGCCGAGTTCTATTGTTCCTATACAGATGCCTGACCATGGTCGGGTCAGACTTGCGCTTGGTCACAACATGATGTTTATGTCGACCTACTCAATTCCCCTTGGAGGTGAAAAGATACTTATTCATGGGTGGTCTCAAATAATGAAGGCCCGTCCATCTTGGAGAATAGGACAGAAGATTATGTTCATTCTTTTCCATGGCTCTAAAGCGAATATCCTGTTTATTGACCACGTTGCGAGATGAAGCCGCTTTCAGAAGGTTGTGGATGCGCGGGGTGGCGCTTGGGCCTTGTCCTGGGGCTTGGCGGCCTCACCCTTGGTTAACTGTAGGCAAAGTAGCACTGTTCGAGGCGTGCTTTGTACGGTTGAACCTGTATAAGTACTCATACTGCTTTCAGCTTTGGTTGTTAAGTGCCCCTGCTGGTTTCAGTTAAGGTTGTTAAGTACTCCTGCTGCTTTTACAGTCTGTCGTGTTTCTTCAGTCCTGTCTTCCTCCAGCCCCCAAAACCAAACCAGCGCCGGCGGGGCCGCCTGCTTCCGCCTCCCACGGCTGGTTGCGCCTCAGCGCACGCATCGCCGCCCCACCGTCTCCTAAATCGTTAACGCTGATGTCCTCCGCGCGCTTTGGTGCGCTCACCGCGGCGCCGCCCTCTCGCGTTCTCAACATTGTCAACAAACAACAGGAATCGGCAGAAGTACGTGGAGAGGATGAGAGTAGGGGCCCACCACGTCAGCGTATGGAAAAATAAAATGCTTCCTCCTAGTGTTTTCCTGACATCTGGGACCCACGACATTGTGAGCGTATATAGTCAATAGACAAGAGAACAGCACAAGAACGGCTGACACCTGGGACGTAGCTACTCGAGCAGTATTTTTTTGTTTGGTATTGTTGAGACGGAGCAGGGTTTGAACTGGGCTGTGGCCCGTCTAGCCCAGGCTTATATTTTATGTTCACCATGTGACCAGCCCAGCTATTTTTTCTTTGTGAAAATGAGCCCAGATTATTTTTTCTGAAGAATACCCAATCCAGGCCTACTTATTTTTCTATGCCCTGATGGGCTGCAACTCTTTCAAGACGCCTGCAAATCTTCAAAGTAATATGAAATGGGTTGTAAATATAAAAACAGATGACAAATTGGCAATTACTTTATAATTTCTGATTTTTTCACATTTTCAGATTCCTATTTCACTGGGCATTAACCTAATTTAAATATATCTTCAAAGTACTTTAAATCTGGCTCGACATTTCGGTATTAAAAATAGTTTGGAACCCACAGAAATATGCGAAATTGGCCCTGGCCAACCAAAAAAACGACTGCAATAAATTGCATAAGAAGTTGCCATGAGCTATATATAAATTATTAAAAAAAGAGGGAGTGGTCTGACTTGTGGGCCTGTTTACTTGACGCGTATGCAAGATTTTTTTAGTTATTATATACGTCAACAAACGATTCTAGCAGACGTAACCGTTGGATGTCAATCCAACGGCCGTCGTGTTTCTTCAATCTCTGATCTTCTTGCTCCAGCCGCCAAAGCAGCGCCGGATGGACCGCCTACTCCCGCCTCCCGTGGCCGGCTGTGCTGCCGCGCAGGCCTCAGCGCCCCCTACTACTCCCACCGCTGGCCAGGGCATCCCTCTACTCACCCACACCCCCTGTTATTCTGCAGCGACGGCAGCCTCACACCGCAGCCGAACCGGTGAACCCTCGTACTCCTCTCCGCGCGGGCTTCCACTGCCGCGTCTTCCTCGGCTCCGCGTCGTCCCCTTCCTAGGCCTCGCCGTCGTCCACCGCCGTGGTGCTCTCAGCGCGGCGTGGTCAATGTGGTCAACGACCGACTTCCATCGGAAGAGTACTGTACGTGGAGAGGCTGACAGCTGGGTCCACGGCAGCCGCAAGGAAGTGCCTCCTTATTACGCGGAAAATAATTATTCCTCCACCTGACAGCGGGGACCCACCGGACGGGCCACCAGTATTTTGCGAAAAAAATCGTTTCCCCCTGACTGCTGGGACCCACCGGACGGGCCACCGTATTTCGCGAAAAAACGTTCCCCCCGCTGTCAACTCGGACCCACCGGAAGTGCCTCCTTATTACGCACAAAAAAAGAATACTCCCTCGGCTAGCTGGGACCCACCTTGGTGGGAGGCTGACTTGTGGGCCTACTAAGTTGACGGGGACGAAGGGCTTTGTCAACTTAGTCAATATGAACGATTCTAGCTCCAGTGACCGTACGATGTGCATCCAACGGCCGTAGTGCTTCTTCAACCTCTGGTCTTCTTGCTCCAGCCGCCCAAAGCAGCGCAGGTCGGGCCGCATGCTCCTGCCTCCCGTGGCCGGCTGTGCTGCCGCAGAGGCCTCACCGCCCCCTACTATTCCCACCGCTGGCCAGGCCCTGCGGCGACGGCAACCTCACACCGCAGCCGAACCAGTGAACCCTCGTACTCCTCTCCGCGCGGGCTTCCACTGCCGCGTCTTCCCTGGCTCCGCGTCGTCCCCTTCCTAGGCCTCACCGTCGTCCACCGCCGTGGTGCTCTCCGCGCGGTGTGGTCAACGTGGTCAAGGAACGACTTCCATCGGAAGAGTACTGTACGTGGAGAGGCTGACAGCTGGGTCCATGGCCACAGCCCAGTTTTTTTGTGATTTGCCAAGTAAGTCGCTTTGTTAGGCCTGTTGGGCTGCAAATCTGTCAAGACGAGGAGAGCTTTCATTCGGCTGGCCGAGGAAATGGCCCATCAGTAATGAGAAATGGGTTGTACATTTTTAAAACACATCAAACCGGCAATTAGTTTCAAATATCTTTTTTTTCATTTTCAAGATTTTAAATTACATTAATTTTTATGCGTGGAGAATTTGTTGGATTTTATATTGATATACATTTATTTTTAAAATCAGTTTGAATGTGAGTCGAAATTTCGGGATGAAAAACAGTCCGGACCGCACCGAAATATGCAAAATTTTGTATAATTTTTTAACTGTGGCCACAATATGGGCTGTAATGCTAACAAAAAGAATATGGGCTCCAAAAAAACCTTAAGAATTAGCAAATGGGCTGTAAATTATTAGAAATAATGGCAGATGGGTTGTATGCTGTTTTCCACAGATTTGAGGCTTTCCTAAAAAAAAGGTTGACGCACAAGCACTGACTGTTGGATGTCCATCCAACGGCCGTCGTGCTTCTTCAATCTCTGCTCTTCCTGCTCCAGCCGCTCAAACAAGCGCCGGCGGGACTACCTGCTCCCTCCTCCCCGCGGCCGGCTGTGGTGCCGCGCAGGCCTCACCGCCCCACCGTACTCCCATCGCTGGCCTAGCTATCCCTCTACTCACCCACACCTGCTGTTATTCTCCGGCGACGGCAGACGAACCAGTAAACCCTCGTAGAGTCGTACTCCCCTCCGCGTGGGAAACAACTGCCGAGTCTTCCCTGCCTCCGTGTCGTCCCCTTCCTAGGCCTCGCCGTCATCCACCGCCGTGGTGCTCTCAGCGCGGCGTGGTCAATGTGGTCAGCGACCGACTTCCATCGGAAGAGTACTGTGCGTGGAGACGCTGACAGCTGGGTCCACGGCCGCAGCAAGGAAGTGCCTCCTTATTACGCGCAAAATAATTATTCCTCCACCTGACAGCGGGGACCCACCGGACGGGCCACCGTATTTCGCGAAAAAAGTTTCCCCCCTGACTGCTGGGACCCACCAGCTACACCTTCGCACGCAAGGCAGTGCGTCCGGGCAAAAAAACAAAACGATTCGCCCCCCTGACTGCTGGGACCCACCAGCTACATCTTCGCACGCAAAGAAGTGCCTGACAGTCGGGACCCACCTGGTCGAAGCGTACGTAGCGTTGTCATTCTGGTCGCGAACGTGTACGTACATATATACTGGTGGATGTAGAGGCGCGCACGTGTCGTAGTAGAGGCGCGCACGTAGCATGTACACGTACGTACAGCGGCCAGGGTGCAAGAAAGAAAATACGGCCACATATGTGTACATACGGGCGGGGTCTCGAACGCCTACTCGCGCATACGTACGGCGAGGGCTTGTTGACATGGCTGGGTCGGAACGGAGAAACAACGTCGTCGTCGTGTTCATGGGGAGGCAACGGAATGCATCGTGTTCATGGGGAGGCAACAGAATGCGTCGTGTTCATCGGGAGGCAACGGAACGCGTGGGAGACAACCGGCTGGGTCGGAACGGAATGCGTGGTCATGTTCATCGGGAGGGCTTGGACGGAACAGGCTATGGAAACGAGGCCTAGCATACCGCAGAACGGAGGAAACGGCCTTGTGTTCGACCGGCCACGTTCGAAACGGGATCCTGTTCATTGGGAGGGGTCTGGCGACCGCAAAATGGACGAAACAGACCTCCTACGGTCGAAACGGGGGTCCTGTTGATCGGGAGGGTGTGGCGTACCGCAAAACGGACGAAACAGACCTCCTACGGTCGAAACGGGGGTCCTCTTGATCGGGAGGGGGTGTGGCGTGCCGCAAAACTTTTATGTTGAGTCATCATCCTCTTATTAAAAAGCACCAGTTGGAGAGCACTGCTGTCATTTGGATCCATTACTATTAATTTATAATGGGTATGACTATGACTGGATCTCTTTTACCATGAATTACAATGTTTAGTCAGTCCTTGATCTTCAAAGGTGCTCTGCATTTATGTTTTGCGGTCTCAGAAAGGGCTAGCGAGATACCATCTTGTTATATCATATTATGATTGTTTTGAGAAAGTGTTGTCATCCGAGATTTATTATTATTGCTCGGTAGTTGATTATGCCATTGATATGAGTAAACATGAGACCTAAATGTTATTGTGAATATGGTTAGTTCATAATCTTTGCTGAAAACTTGAATGCTGGCTTTACATATTTACAACAACAAGAGCAAACAGAGTTTGTAAAAGTTTTTCTTTATCACTTTCAGTTTGTCAACTGAATTGCTTGAGGACAAGCAAAGGTTTAGGCTTGGGGGAGTTGATACGACTCCATCGTATCTACTTTTCCAAACACTTTTGCCCTTGTTTTGGACTCTAACTTGCATGATTTGAATGGAACTAACCTGGACTGACGTTGTTTTCAGCAGAATTGCCATGGTGTTATTTTTGTGCAGAAATAAAAGTTCTCGGAATGACCTGAAACTTCAGGGAGAATATTTTTGGAATTAATAAAAAATACTGGCAAAAGAATCAAGGCCAGGGGCCCACACCCTGTCGACGAGGGTGGGAGGCGCGCCTACCCCCCGGGCGCGCCCCCTGCCTCGTGGGCCCCCTGGTGCTCCACCGACCGCAACTCCAACTCTATATATTCACGTTCGGGGAGAAAAAAATCAGAAAGAAGGATTCATCACGTTTTACGATACGGAGCCGCCGCCAAGCCCTAAACTCTCTCGGGAGGGCTGATCTGGAGTCCGTTCGGGGCTCCGGAGAGGGGAATCCGTCGCCATCGTCATCATCAACCTTCCTCCATCACCAATTTCATGATGCTCACCGCCGTGCGTGAGTAATTCTATCGTAGGCTTGCTGGACGGTGATGGGTTGGATGAGATTTACCATGTAATCGAGTTAGTTTTGTTAGGGTTTGATCCCTAGTATCCATTATGTTCTTAGATTGATGTTGCTATGACTTTGCTATGCTTAATGCTTGTCACTAGGGCCTGAGTGCCATGATTTCAGATCTGAACCTATTATGTTTCCGGGATCATTACCGGTGACAATAATCGGGATCATTACCGGTGATGACCGTAGTTTGAGGAGTTCATGTATTCACTAAGTGTTAATGCTTTGGTCTGGTACTCTATTAAAAGGAGGCCTTAATATCCCTTAGTTTCTGATAGGACCCCGCTGCCACGGGAGGGTAGGACAAAAGATGTCATGCAAGTTCTTTTCCATAAGCACGTATGACTATATTCGAAATACATGCCTACATTACATTGATGAATTGGAGCTAGTTCTGTGTCACCCTATATTATAACTATTGCATGAGCAATCGCATCCGACATAATTCTCCATCACCGATCCAATGCCTACGAGCTTTCCACATATTGCTCTTTGCTTAGTTACTTTTCCGTTGCCACTGTTACAATCACTACAAAACTATCACTGTTACTTTTGCCACCGTTACCGTTACTTCCATACTACTTTGCTACTAAATACTTTGCTGCAGATATTAAGTTATCCAGGTGTGGTTGAATTGACAACTCAACTGCTAATACTTGAGAATATTCTTCGGCTCCCCTTGTGTCGAATCAATAAATTTGGGTTGAATACTCTACCCTCGAAAACTGTTGCGATCCCCTATACTTGTGGGTTATCAGTGACCAGTTGCATGACTCGGTGTACCCACACGACCAAGATACCTTGACTAAGTAGCAAGTGACGCAAAAATTCCAGTTCACACGGTCATACGCTTTCTCGAAATCAAGTTTTAGGAGAATGGCCGGTTCCTTAGTATGTTTAAGTTCATGAATGACCTCCTGCAACGCTAGTGATCCCTCCAGACTGTTCTGGCCGCGGATGAAGGCGGTTTGTGTGCGACTAATGGTACGTTGAGCGATCGGGACTAGTCGTGAGGTAGTAGCTTTGGAGCAGATCTTAAAGGGAACGTTTATGAGCGGATAGGCCTAAACTGACGGATGTTATCCACACCTACCACCTTAGGGATCAGCGAAAGGATCCCGAAGTTGAGCCGGGATATGTCAACCGTCCCTCGCATGAAACCATTGCATACCTCGAACAATGGCCCCTGTAGGAGCGACCAGAAGTGTTTGAACATGGCTACTGGCCAACCGTCCGATCCTGGCGTTGTATCCGCTTTCATGCTCCGAAGAGCCGCATCAATCTCCTCGGGCAAAAAAGTGAGCCCCAGCTCCTCATTTTCCCGATCGGTAACAAGCTGGGAAGGCTACCATAGATCAGCGTGCACCCTAGCTCGCTGCTCCTCGCTCGTCCCCATAAGATGAATGTAAAAGTCATATACGTGACGCACGATGTCCGCCTGCGTCAACAAAAGCCCCTGATCATACTGCAAACGGAGGATCGCACACCTACGCCGTCTCCCGTTGGCGTAGGCGTGGAAGTACTTGGTGTTTGCGTCACCTTTAAGTATCCACTTAAGGCCTCCCCGACGCCTCGAGTACTCCTTCGCACGGAGAAGAGACTGTACATGATTCTCCAGCGCGTAGCGACGAGCCCATTCTTGCTCGGAAAAAGGCTGCGCATCCGCCTGGTGATCGAGGCTCGCAATCTCGGCTAAGATGCCTTCCCTAAGTGATCTATCTTGATGGCCCAAATTGGCCCCCCAACCCTTTAGGCTTACCCGAAGGCGGCTTCCAACGGCGATCCAGAAGTCCATTGGGCCTCGCTGGAGACCCACCTGACTAACACAAACATTCCACCTCGCCCTGAAGATGGAATCGAAATCAGGGTTTTCAAACCAAGCCGTTTCAAAGAAAAAACGAGGACTACGCCTGATCCTGTCCTCCCCTGAGGACAGGATCAGAGGCACGTGGTCAGACCCGATCCTGGTTTCTGTGATGAGCGAGCATAAAGGGTACATCAACTCCCAATCTGGAGAGATGAACACTCTATCGAGCACCGATCGCACCGGGTCTAACTGTTTGTTCGTCCACGTGTAGCGAGCCCCAGACCTGGCCAACTCCCGGATTGCCATGGAGGCGATTGCGTTGTTAAACATGGACACCCGTGCCCAGTTAATATTGTAGTTGTTCTTGTCCGCACTCGAGCGGATTAGGTTAAAGTCCCCCCTACCACGAAAGGAATCATCGCAGAGCTCACCGCGTGCACCTTCGTTTGCAGTTCGCCCAAAAACTCAGCCGAGCGTGCATGATCCGCTGGGCCGTAGACCTGAATCACCACCAGCTCCCTCTGAGACAGACGGTGGCGAATGTGGCCGGCGAGGAAGAAGGTACCCGCGTCCCAAGCTAGCACCTCGAAAACAACTAGATCAAAGCCAAGAAGCATCCCCCCTGAGTGCCCAGACGCTGCTAGATGATTCCATGAAAACCATTCGAGGGGATCGATAGCAAGCAGCTCGTGATGACGAAAGTCTTGCTTGATCGTCTTCTGCAAAGCTACGATGTCTACTGCCTCCCTACGCATGAACTCCTTCAGCTGGGTTCGACGTCCCGCATGTCCGAACCCACGAATATTCCAAAAAATGGCCCGCATCTATATGATCCTATTACGAAGGTGGATGCCCCGCGAGGACACCGCTTTGGCCACACGCCTCACCTTGGACCTACAAGGCGAGGGAGGGGGCAACCCCTGTTGCCAGCACCGCCTCTTCGGGCCGGATCGCAAGTGCTTGAGAGGCCCCTGCCTCCTGCACCATCTGATCCGCGCACGCCGCAACCGCTGCCGCGATCGCCGCTTGCGCCTGCTCTGCCGCACGCAGCAGAGGAAGCAGCTCGTGCATGCCCCCAGTACACGACGCGTCCACCCCACT
Organism: Triticum aestivum; assembly: GCF_018294505.1. Lineage (NCBI taxonomy): Eukaryota > Viridiplantae > Streptophyta > Magnoliopsida > Poales > Poaceae > Triticum > Triticum aestivum. The sequence goes on from NC_057802.1 coordinate 46,153,777, forward strand.
CTCCTCCAACACCTCAGCAAGATGATCATCGGAGAAAGTATGCAGAATCGAAAAGAGCGGGGGAGGGTTACCTGAGATCTCGAGATTCTTCTGGGATTGGATGAGCTGGGCCCTTTGCATCGCCGGCAGGCTCGCCTTGGCACCCCTGGAGCGCGAGCTGGAGCGGACCGGAGCCGCGGCCACCGCCTTGGATCGCTTGGCCTGCATGATCGGCGCCGCCTTGGACACCTCCTGGAATAGAGCATCGCCGATAGGTTGAGCCAGGGGGGAAGCGAGCGCCATCACCGTTTGACGCAGAGTTGGCGGCGCGCCCAGCTGCTCCATTGGCCGGATGCCATCCGCGGTCACCCTGCGCCCCGCCAGCTTCTTCGCTTGCCGCACGGAGCCGCTCTTGCTGCCACCCTGACCACCCGAGGCCGGCGACCTGGCCAAGGATGGCAGAAAGGTGCTGGTCGACAGCATCAGAGGCGTGCACCCACCGGCAGGCACACCCGTGTCGCAGGACACCGTCATTCCCTTGTCGAGCAGGGCCGCCGACGGGGGGGACGCCATCCCCAGGTTGGAGACGTACTGGTTGGCCAACTCCACCTCCATCGCCACCGTCGTAGACGAGTCGAGCCCAGGTCGCTTGTGGGCCGCCGAAGAACCCGCACCCCTGATGCCAAGCTTCTCCCAGGCCGCCGTATTGATGGTATTGTCATCCATGCTCGCATCGGGGTCCTTGTCTTCTCCTTTGTCTTGAGGCTTGTCCTTGTCTCCATTGTCCGGGCTCTTGTTGTTGCTACGAGGAGGGGGAGGAGGCAGCACCAGAGCCCCACGACAAGGGGGATCAAGCTCCGGCTCGAGCGTGATGAGGAAGCCTTCTCCATTGAACCAGACCTACACAGAACCATGCATCTTGTCTGGCTTGCGGCATGCAAAGCGCATCCTCACCGGGCCGGAGCGAATCAACGACAGCTCGTCCACCACCACCGGTCGGCCAAGCATCGTTGAGGGAGTCCTGGACTAAGGGTTCCTCGGGCGTCCGGCCTGTTCGACATGGGCCGGACTAATGGGCTGTGAAGATACAAGACCGAAGACTCTCTCCCGTGTCCGGATGAGACTCTCCTTGGCGTGGTAGGAAAGCTTGGCGACCAAATATGAAGATTCCTTTCTCTGTAACCGACTTTGTACAACCCTAGTCCCCTCCGTTGTCTATATAAACCGGAGGGCTTAGTCCGGTAACATATATAGTCAGACAGGCTAGACTTCTAGGGTTTTAGCCATTACGATCTCATGGTAGATCAACTCTTGTAATAGTCATATTCATCAAGATCAATCAAGCAGGAAGTAGGGTATTACCTCCATAGAGAGGGCCCGAACCTGGGCTAACATTGTGTCCCCCGTCTCCTGTTACCATCAACCTTAGACGCAAGCAGGAAGTAGGGTATTACCTCCATAGAGAGGGCCCGAACCTGGGCTAACATTGTGTCCCCCGTCTCCTGTTACCATCAACCTTACCCGAGATCCGCCAGTTTTGACACCGACATTGGTGCTTTCATTGAGAGTTCCACTGTGTCGTCCCCGAAAGGTTTGATGGCCCCTTCAATCATCCATAACAATGCTGTCCAAGGAGAGGTCTTCCTCCCCAGACAAATCTTCATGTTTGGCGGCTTCGCACTGCGGGCCAACTCCCTTGGCCATCTGGAGCAGATCGATAGCTACACCCCTGGCCGTCAGGTCAAATTCGGGAGCTTGAACTACGTCGCGGATATCCGCGGAGACTTGATCTTCAACGGATTTGAGACCACAGCAGTCTCTCCCCGTCACCATGATGAACATGACTTAAATCTATCATCGGGCCATACCCAGGAAACTGCACCTGTAACCGCTCTGGCCTTAGATCCGGAGCAGATCGCGCCATTCGAGGACGGGAAGCTCAACCCCGCCACGGAAGCCGCAGTTTCCGCGGCGTTGGAGCCGCACACAGAGCTAACCTCGGGTGATGTCTGTGTCACCGGAACCTCGGACTCGTTTCCGGCTATAAGTTCCGAACCATGTGCGTCCACGTATATCGAGCAGGATCGGTCATCGATCGCCGAATTCAGCGCCGTGGACATCTTCCAGCACTCGCCTTTAGGCGACGTGCTGAACTCATTAAAAAATCTATCCTTAGCGGGGGACTCACAGCCGAACTATATCTGGTTCGAACTGGAGGCTGATGACGGGGAATTTCGCTTCCCACTCGCCACCCACTACATAGCCACTGTCGAGGACTTAACCGACATGCTCGATTACAAGTCCGAAGACATCGACGGTATGGACGACGATGCAGATGAGGAGCATGGCCAAAACCCGCCATTTACCTGACGCTGGAGGACCACTATTTCGTACGACGTGTACATGGTGGATACACCTAAAGAACCTAACGACGACGACAAAGAAGATCCAGTCGAGGATAAACCTCCTGGGACATAGCCTAAGCGCCAGCGTCAGCGGCGCCGCTCTAAGCCACGTCATGAAAAAGATAACAATACCGGCACCGGAGAAAATAATACTCCGGACAACATCGAAGACAACGAAGACTCCGTTGAGATAACTTCCGAACAGGAGGAACGGGAAAACGGGCAAGTTAGCCCTGACGAACAGGCCATAAACAAGGACTCGGAGGACAATAATTACCTTACACTCTCCGAGGATGAGGTGAGCCTCGGCAACGAGGATTTCATTGTGCCTGAGGAACATCTCGAGCAGGAGCGCTTCAAGTGCCAGCTAATAGCCACTGCAAGGAGCCTGAAAAAGAAGCAGCAGCAGCTTCAAGCTAACCAAGACCTGCTCAACGACAGATGGACTGATGTCCTGGCAGCCGAAGAATACGGCCTCAAGCGCCCAGCCAAGAGTTACCCGAAGCGCTAATTGCTACCTCAGTTCGATGAGGAGGCGCCGGAGCCCGTACCTCCATTGCGCAATGCGGCCGACCGACCACCACGCGGTCGAGATAAAGCGGCAGCTCAAGCCGAACAGCAGCCCGCCCCACCTCAACGTAAAAACAGAGATAAAACAGCTCGGGGATATACATATGACCTTCGGCAGGACCTGGACAGTAGAGCAGGACATACAAGATCGATCTACGGATCGCGAGGACGTACCTCGACACGCAACGACGGCTATCTATTCGGACATGACAAACCTAGTCACGCCTGGGCCGAAAACCGCAGACGGACTCCATCGGAGCTACGTCGCGATGCGGCCCGGTATAGAGGCGCCGCACATCTTCTTTGCTTCCCTGACGAAGTAATGGATCATGAATTCCCAGAAGGGTTTAAACCCATAAATATCGAATCATATGATGGAACAACTGATCCCGCGGTTTGGATCGAGGATTTTATTCTCCACATCCATATGGCCCACGGAGATGACCTTCACGCCATAAAATACCTCCCACTCAAACTCAAGGGGCCAGCTCGGCACTGGTTAAACAGTCTGCCTGAAAATTCTATTGGCAGCTGGGAGGACTTGGAAGACGCCTTCCGCGACAACTTCCAAGGAACATATGTCCGGCCACCAGATGCCGATGATTTAGGTCACATAGTTCAACAGCCTGGAGAGTCAGCCAGGAAATTCTGGACTAGGTTCCTAACTAAAAAGAACCAGATCGTCGACTGTCCGGATGCCGAAGCCCTAGCGGCCTTTAAACATAGCATCCGTGATGAATGGCTCGCCCGCCACCTCGGCCAGGAAAAGCCGAAGTCCATGGCAGCCCTCACGGCACTCATGACCCGCTTTTGTGTAGGTGGGGATAGTTGGTTGGCCCGTAGCAAAAACACAGCAAGTGAAACGGACACCTCCGAGGTCAAAAATAGCAATGGCAAGCTCCGACGCAGCAGACACAAACGCCGAAGCAATGGTGACAACACTGATGACACGACAGTCAACGCCGGATTCAGTGGCTCCAAGTCCGGTCAGCGGAAGAAGCCATATAAAAGAAACAACTCGGGGCAATCTAGCTTGGACCGCATACTCGACCATCTGTGCCAGATCCATGGCACCCCAGACAAACCAGCCAATCATACCAACAGAGATTGTTGGGTTTTCAAACAGGCCGGCAAGTTAAATGTCGAAAACAAGGAGAAGGGATCTCAAAGCGAGGACGGTGACGAGGAACCCCAGCCATCGAACACAGGGGGACAGAAGAAGTTTCCCCCTTAGGTCAAAACGGTGAACATGATATACGCTTCCCACATCCCCAAGAGGGAGCGCAAGCGCGTGCTCAGGGACGTCTATGTGATAGAGCCAGTTGCCCCAAATTTCAATCCATGGTCGTCATGCCCGATCACCTTTGATCGTCGGGATCATCCGACCAGTATCCGTCATGGTGGTTTAGCCGCACTGGTCCTCGACCCAATCATTGATGGATTTCACCTGACGCGAGTCCTCATGGACGGTGGTAGCAGCCTCAATCTGCTCTATCAGGACACAGTGCGCAAAATGGGCATTAATCCATCACGAATCAAGCCCACAAAGACTACCTTTAAAGGAGTCATACCAGGTGTAGAGGCCCGCTGTACGGGCTCAATCACACTAGAGGTTGTCTTCAGATCTCCGGACAACTTCCGAAGCGAAGAGTTAATCTTCGATAACGTCCCCTTTCGCAGCGGCTATCACGCACTGCTTGGACGAACCGCATTCGCTCGATTCAACATGGTGCCACACTATGCTTATCGCAAGCTCAAGATGCCCGGACCATGCGGCGTCATAACAGTTAATGCAACACGGAACGCTCCCTCCGTACCGAGGAGCACACCGCTGCCTTAGCAGCAGAAGTACAGAGCGGCCTTCTCAAGCAGAACCTCAATTTAGCGGACGAACTCCCGGACACTGTCAAGAGAGTTCGGACTATTCTGCAGCAGGACAGCTCGTCTCATCGAGAGCTCAATTAGCAATTTGGCCTCCGTCCCAGTCCCGATCAAGTGGCGGCATTCGTACCGCGCGTACATAACTACGCACTCAAAATACCATGGGCATAGACGGAGGTGTCACGACCGGTTTTCCAATAAAAATATTTATTGAGAGACCGATCCCTTTTACGGACCAGTAGAGAAGAATCCTTCTCACTGGTAGACAATATCTTGATCACAGAAGAAAATACCAGGAGTACTGAATATAATACAAGGTTGAGCGGAGACTGCTCAACAATTTATTACAAACACACCAATAATACATAAAGGCAGATAGGGTGGCATAACTACTAACTCACGATAAAAAACGGCGGTGGACATATCACAGCGAAGGGGGTGACATGACTCCTGAAACTAACAACTCTTCGAGCATCGGAGTGAGGCTCGAGGATACTTATTGTGGGTGGCGGAAGCGTATATAATACAAGTGACCAATATCCAGGATCGCACGGGACTGACTGGGACTCCTCTAGGCGTCGGACTCACTATCAAACTCTTCATCCATGAGATCGCCTTCGTCAACATCTGGCCAAATCAACAAGCCAGGTGAGTACTATGAAAGTACTCGCAAGACAGTTCGGACATAAGATATAACAAATGTAAACATGATGCATATGAACAGATTAACAAGCGCACTCAGACATTGAGATAATAATGCATGGGAAATAAAAGAGAAGTCGGGCGATAGTCCTCCCGAAATCCCAAAGTAATACTGAGGGCCAAACGAGTGTCTGAATGACTCCTTGAGAGGAAACAAAAGAAGTAACAATGCCGCAGTCGGGCGTCAAGGCGACGCCACATAAAGGGCTTATAATAGAATATAAAAGACAGTGCGTGCCACAGTCGGACGTCTGAGCGACATCACATAAAGGGCTTATATTGAACATAAAAGACAAAAGTGCCACAGTCGGACGTCTAAGCGACATCACATAAAGGGCTTATATCAAAAATAAATAACAAGAGTGCCACAGTCGGACGTCTGAGCGACATCACATAAAGGGCTTATATCAAAAGTAAATAACAAGAGTGCCACAGTCGGACGTCTGAGCGACATCACATAAAGGGCTTATATTTCATAACTTAATATCTCAGTAGCTCAAGAATTTAAATCATTTCAAGGGAATAATCAGGTATGAGATAATCAACAGGGTTAGTCCATCCACAGGAATAACGTTCAACCAAGTTTACCACTCAAGCTGGTTCACCGGGGATTTACCACGAGGACTGACATAGATATGGATATACTGGCCATGGTCCTTGACCATAGACACGATGAATCGGAAGGATTTGACACTACAGAGTTTGTAATTTAACCACAGCCGACGGATTTCAGTAGACACGCGGACTAGTTCCGTTTACGGTGTTTTAGGAGAAACACATCTAACTAGTACACACCCATTCAACATTCCAATGCCAGGAATCACCCTCGGCAACGTTCAAGAAAAACTTTGAGACGGGGAGGCTACAACCTCGCGTAGCATGGTATCAAATTTATATACGCGCGCTCTAAGGGGTGCCCCCCTCTCGGTCCCAACCGGAAACACCCATGCCCCCTGACCGGATGACTGGCTTTAATCCAGGGCCATGGAACCCTCATCCCGGCCCCTCTATTTGGTGTGTACACGGAAAGAGGTTAACAACTTACTAAACCGTATCCTTTGCAGAAAACATGTGGCAGCACGGAAGGGGAAGAACGATAACGTGACTCAGTCCACGTTAACGTTGGAGTTTATCGGATGTCGTAAGGCTGGCATGCTACAACAATACCACCTTACTGCCTTTCATGTCACCACATGACTAGGCCATCTCTCATCAGAGATCACAGTAACTTCGGAACTCACGGATAGTTGCCTTACATGCAACGAGATACTCACCGATGCTCATATGCCATGCACAAACCATTCAAGCAAACATGCAAAACATCAGTCATATCAAAGGTTCAAACATGCTTGCCTGGTTCGGAGAAGTCGGAGTCTAGCTCGGCGAAGTTCGTGGCTCCGTCACCTCTTCCGGAACCTACGGTATAGCGAAAACGTACACTAACGTGAAAATCATCGCGTGCATAAAATTTGTTCCAAAAAATTTCCAAATAAATACTATAAAAAACTAGACAGAAATACAAGACTGACAGAAAAAGAATCACTCAAAAATCATCTTTTATTAAAAAGTTATAAGGGTTTTAGTCCAGGGACTAATCTGTGATGAAACAGAAAAGATCCAGGTGAGAAAAACAGAAAACGGTTCGTAAAGAAATGCGCCAGCCCAAAGAGGAAACGCACTCTGCCCGAAGGCGCTTTCAGAAAACGGTTCGCGGGTGAAAGAAGAGAGGCTGACGGGGGGGTCCACACGTCAGGTTTAAAAACGGCCAACGGAGCTCGCCGGCGCCCGAAGGCTGCGGTGGTAGCCGGCGTTGAACCGCGGCGAGCTAGTGGGATCGGAGGGTACCAAGAGGTTCAGTGTGTTCTTCCGCGTCGGTGGGTGGTGGACTTGGTCGTCGGAGAGCACCACGTCGATGGCGACACTTTCTCCGGCGGACGGTGGCTCGGGCGATGGTGGAGAACTCCGGTGGGTGCTGCAAACTCCAAATTGAAGCGCGGGTCAGCAGAGTGGATGCACTAGAAGGCTACTGGCAAGAGCTGAGGGGTAGGGGTGCACGCACGGGAGCGAATCGAGCTGGGTCCCGAGGCGGGTCGCGGCGGCCGGAGTTGGGGAAGAAGGCTCCCTCGGGGCTCTTCCAGTGGCTTGGCGGGGTATTGGAGGTGTGCAAAGGTGGTGTGGGTTCGAGTTCGAGCTCGGGGCCTCTATTTATAGGCGATCCGAGGGGGTGGCCGTGAACGGGAAATCTCCGGCGAGCGATTACGGCGAGGCAGTGGTTGGGCAGGGAGTTTAAGTGGCCAGGCAACATCAGGGAGGTTCACTGGTGCCGTTCCACTGCTAACCTTGGTCGGGCTTGGCGTAATTGCGCCGGTCCTCGACGGGGCGGCCGTACGGGCATGGCAGCGGCAGAGAGCGCGCTCCGCACCTAGCAGTTCACGACGAGGGTGTCAGCGCGCACGGGCGAGTGGGTGGCCACGCAGCGGCCTCCGGTGGCTTGGGCGGCGCTGGACGGCGCCGTCCATGCTGCGCCTCTCTCTGGCGGCCGCAAAGCCGCCGCTGCTGTCGCTCACGGGGTGGCGCACCTCCTCCTGCTCATCGCCGACGCCCGCAAGCTCCAGGAGATCGTGCGGCGCAGGGATATGAAGGAGGGGACAGGGAGCAAGGCGCCACCGCGGCACTGTCGAGATCGACATCGGACTCTGAAGAAAACGACAGTAGTTCTGAAACTGTTTATCTGAATTTACTGAACATGACAGCAACAGTGCCCATCAAGTGCTCGACGAAATGATTTGGCATGAAGAAAAAAAATTCTGGAGCTGGGACTTGGTGAGGTGACCTCTCAATGCACCCAGAGGCTGCCTGAATTTTCTCAGATTTTTAGGAGAAGAATTCAAATGAATTTCATCAAATTTGGCAAATAAGGTCCAAACTTGCAGCAAGAATAATTTGAAATATTTGAACTGGAGACCAGTGGATCTTCATGGATCCTGGTTGAGGGCTCAAAGGACTAGCTAGGGAAATTGGTTTGGAGACAAAACTCAAAACAGAAAGGGTAGCTCCTTTGTAAATCTTCAAGAGCTAGAATAGAAGGCAGAAATAATTTTTGATGAGAATTAAATGGAAACAAATATATGGAGAGGTTCAACTTGCTGGATTTGAAGTATATCATGATCCAAAGATGGGGAAAGGCTTATGGGAGGGGATTTCCACTCATGTCATGGCAAGAGGAGATTTTGAAAAGGGGAGAAGATCACTCCAAATGCCATAGGGCTATTTAAAAGATTTTTCAAAAGAAAACTCCCAAGTGAAAAGCATTTGGTTTTGAGTCCATATAAGAAGGAAAAGCCTCCAAGACCAAAATCAAGTCTTGGGTGAATCCAAAACAAAACACTTGTCATAAAAGAAAATATTTTGAGAGGGAGAGTTCTTCAGAAAAATTTTAAATAACCTCCCTTAAATCAAATAAAAGTTTTGAAAAAGCCCAACAAAATTTTTGGGTGTCACAACACCTACCCCCTTAGGAAAAATCTCGTCCCCGAGATTTCTGCTGATCCTCAAATAGATTTGGGTACTCTGCCTGAAGGAAATCTTCTCTTTCCCATGTAGCTTCATCCTCGGTGTGGTTGCTCCACTGGACCTTGAAAAAATTTGTTGTTTTCTGACGGGTCCTCCTTTCAGACTCTTCCAAAATCTTTACTGGCCGCTCTCTGTAGGTGAGGTCTGGTTGCACATCAACGATTTCATGAGATACATGCTTCTCCGGGTTACTCACACATCTCCTCAATTGTGAGACGTGGAACACGTTGTGGACGTCTGACAGTTCCTTGGGTAGGTCTAGCTGGTAGGCTACTGTGCCTCTTCGTGCAACTATACAGAAGGGTCCAATAAATCTCGGGGCTAGCTTCCCCTTAATTTTGAACCGTTGCAGGCCCCTCATAGGAGACACTCGGAGGTATACGTAATCACCGGGTTCAAAGCTGACCTCACGATGTTTCCGATCGTAGTAGCTCTTCTGTCGGCTTTGGGCTGTCTTGAGTCTGTCCCTGATCTGCTTAACCTTCTCCTCGGCCTCCTTGAGCATGTCTGGGCCGAAGATACGACTGTCACCTGTTTCTGACCAATTCAGTGGGGTACGACACCTCCGTCCGTACAATGCTTCAAAGGGTGCCACTTGTAAGCTGGCTTGGTAACTGTTGTTGTAAGCAAACTCGGCATATGGCAAACTTTCTTCCCAACTAGATCCATAGGTGAGCACACAGGCTCTCAGCATGTCCTCTAGGATTTGGTTCACGCGTTCCGTTTGTCCATCAGTCTGAGGGTGGTACGCTGTACTGAATGCTAGTTGAGTGCCCAGAGCTTGTTGTAAGTGATCCCAGAATTTAGAGACAAATTGAGTGCCTCGGTCGGATATTATAGTCTTTGGGATTCCATGCAAACAAACTATACGGGAGAGATAAAGCTTGGCAAGCCTTTGTGTGGAGTAGGTTGTCTTCACGGGAATGAAATGTGCTACCTTGGTTAGCCTATCTGTGATGACCCATATGGCATCATTTCCGCGTTGCGATCGAGGTAGTCCGACGATGAAGTCCATTCCAATTTCATCCCATTTCCACTCAGGTATCCTGTTTGGCTATAGTAGCCCTGCTGGCTTTTGATGCTCGGCTTTTATGCGCTGACAAGAATCGCAACAAGCAATGAATGCGGCTATATCCCTTTTCATACCGTGCCACCAAAATCTTTCCTGAATGTCTTTGTACATTTTGGTTCCTCCAGGATGGATCGAGTATGGAGCGGTGTGGCTTTCGGTTAGGATTTGTTGCTTGAGTTCCTCAATGTTTGGTACGCAAAGTCTGTCCCCGTACCATAATATTCCTTCACTGTCTGTGACGAACTCTGAAGCCTTGCCAAGGTTCATTTTCCTCTTTATACCCTTGATGCTGGGATGTCCCTGCTGAGCCTTCTTAATTTGTTCCATTAGGGTGGGATGTATCTCCAGATTTGATACATTGCCCTCAGAGACTAACACCATGTTGAGTCTAGTGAACTCCTTCTGAAACTCAGGCCTCAAGTTTTGTGGACCGTCGTTGCCCGGGTTGGGGTTCCGACTATGAGCATCTGCCACTACATTTGCTTTCCCTGGATGGTAGTGAATGCCGACATCATAGTCCTTGACCAATTCCAACCAGCGTCGTTGGCGTAGATTTAGCTCTGGTTGTGTGAAAATATATTTAAGGCTCTTATGGTCTGTATATATTTCACAACGATTTCCCAACAGAAAGTGCCTCCACTCCTTGAGTGCATGGATGACCGCTGCTAGCTCCAAGTCATGAGTTGGATAATTTTCCTCATGCTTCCGTAGTTGCCTGGAAGCATATGCGACAACTTTGCCATCCTGCATCAGCACACATCCGAGGCCCTTCTGAGATGCGTCACAATACACTTCAAAACTCTTGTGTATGTCTGGCACAGTTAAGACCGGTGCGGTTGTTAGTTTCTTCTTGAGTTCTTGGAAGCTTTTCTCGCATGCTTCCGTCCATACAAATTTCTTGTCTTTCTTGAGCAACTGTGTCATTGGTTTTGCCACAGTGGAGAATCCTTCAATAAATCTTCTGTAATATCCGGCCATTCCTAGGAAACTCCGCACATCTGTCACGTTGGCTGGAGGTTTCCAGTCAAGTATGGCTTTGACCTTTTCTGGGTCTACGGCCACGCCTTCTTGGGTTAATATATGGCCTAGGAAACCAACTTGCCTTAGCCAAAATTCACACTTGCTAAATTTGGCCTACAATTTATGTTTCCTTAATTCTCCCAAAACAATTCTGAGATGCCCAGCATGCTCTTCTGGTGTCCTTGAGTATACCAGAATATCATCAATGAATACCACAACAAATTTGTCCATGAATTTCATAAACACTTTGTTCATGAGGTGGACGAAATATGCAGGGGCGTTCGTCAGTCCAAACGGCATTACTGTGAACTCATATAATCCGTATCTGGAGGTGAATGCTGTTTTAGGGATATCTTCTGTCCGTACTTTTAATTGATGATATCCCGATCTTAAATCAATTTTTGAGAACACCTTGGCTTGAGCGAGCTGGTCAAACAAATCATTTATCCGTGGCATCGGATATTTGTTTTTGATGGTGACCATATTGAGAGCTCGATAGTCTATACACAATCTCAGTGTCCCATCCTTTTTCTTGGCGAATAATACTGGCGAAGCCCAAGGTGAGGAGCTGGCTCAAATAAATCCTTTGTCCAGTAATTCTTTTATTTGCTTCTTCAACTCTACCAATTCTGAGGGTGCCATTCTATAAGGTTTCTTATAGATGGGAGTGGTGCCAGGTGCTAGTTCAATGCTGAACTCTATCTCTCGGTCTGGTGGCATGCCTGGTAGTTCCTCAGGAAATACGTCTAGAAACTCGCACACCACTGGAACTTTCCTCAATTCAGAAATGTCTACTTTGTTCAATTTTGGTTGCCGTGATCGTGGTCTTTCTTGAGTTGTAACCTTTATTGTCTTGCCGCGATGATGAGTGAGAATCACAGTCCGATTGAAACAATCAATAAATCCCTTGTTGGTGGTCAACCAGTCCATCCCTAGGATGAAATCCAGTCCTTTATTTTCCAACACGATGAGATTAGCCTTAAACCTTAATCCTTCGAATTCAATGATCACTCCTTGGCAGTAACTCTGAGCGATCTGCTTATTCCCAGGGGACTTGATGATCATAGATTTTTCCAAGGGAAGTATCGGAAAACCATGTTGTAAAACAAAACTCTTCGAAACGAACGAGTGAGAAGCTCCAGAATCAAACAAAACCGTGGCAGGTACTGTGTTGACAGGGAACGTACCGAGCACGATGTCTGGGGCATTCTGCGCTTCTTCTCTGGTCACACGGTTCAGGTGACCCTTCCTGTGGTTGTTGTTGGGATTGAAATTGTTGCGCTTGGGGGCTGGATTGTTCCCACCATTGTTCGGTTTGGGGGCCGAGTTCCTTGGCTTTGGGCACTGTTTGGCATAGTGCCCTTCTTCACCACAAGCATAGCAAGTGACCCCTGGACGGTATGTGAAGTCCTTGTCCCTGGAATGAAACTGTTTGGTTGGCCTTAGATCAGTAGTCGTGGATTTTATTGCTTCAATCCTCTGAACATCAGTCTTGCTTCGGTTGTTGCGAGCAAGAGTCGTCTTGTCCCTCTTTCGCTTACGAATATCTTCCAGACTGCGGCGCTCATTCTCCAAGGTAATGGCCTTGTCAACCAGAGTTTTAAAATCCGGGAAAGTGTGTACGACCAGTTGGCATCTTAACGCTGGCGCCAGGCCGTCCAATTTTTTTTTCCATCCTTTTGTTCTCAGTCATATGCTCGTCGTAGGCATAACGAGATAGCTGGGTAAACTGACCGTTGTATTCTGTTACTGACATGCCTCTTTGCTTGAGGTCATCAAATTCTCTTTTCTTGATTTTTATGATGCTCCTGGGGATGTGTGCCCCACGAAAGCCTTCCTTAAACTCTTCCCAGGTGATGTTGTGTTCACTGGGATGCATGTGTAGGAAGTTTTCCCACCATGCTGCAGCTGCTCCAGTGAGGTAGTGGGGTGCATAAAGCACCTTCTCATGATCTGAACACTGAGCAATAATCAGCTTTCTTTCGATGTCACGAAGCCAATCATCGGCTTCAAGTGGCCTATCAGTGTGAGCAAACGTTGTAGGGCGTGTCTTCTGCAGTTCAGTCAACTTGGAGTGTGGTTGGTATGGCTCATGGTAATTTCCCATATTGATGACGTGATTCATCATCTCTTGGTGTTGTTGCTGGCTTTGTTCGAAGAGACGGCATACTTGAGATAAGGCTGCCTCACTGTCCTGTTGACTAGACTGTCCCTGAGTGAAGTTGTTGCTTGTTTGTGTTCCATAAACTTCTTCTGGTTGATTGGGCATGGAACGAGTCCACGGACGAGACATTTTCCACTCTGGGGTATTATTTTGCAAAACTCATGAGAAGAACTGTGTGGCACAAGGAAAATCTTGCAAAGGCAAAAAATTTAAAAGACCTCAAGATTTTCCAAGAAAGCATAAACGATTTCGCACGGAGAAGGACTGCTAGCACAAATCTTACACGCGATACGAAAACATACGATACATCACTCAGGACGTGCGTACACATTCCTGACATGTTACTTAGGCTAGCATACTCCTCCGGGACCCTACATGAAGCGCACATAACTACTACAAACTTAAGTACATAAAACATAACATACATGCAGGCGCAACACGCGGCTACTAAGTGCACTCAGTCGGAGATGGTGACGATGTCCTTCCCCTTGCCGAGGGTAAGACCCAGCGGTGCAGGAGACTCAACCTCCACCTCCTCCCTAGTAGGCTCCAGGCGCGTAGCACTGCGCTGAGGTGAAGGCGCGGGTGCGACAGGCGGCAGTGCGGGTGCGGCAGGCGGTGCAGCTCTGACTGGAGTAGGAGCAATGACCCGGTCGAACTCCTCAGTGGTAGGCAGACGGCGAGCGGTGGCCAAAACGGCAGGTGCATAAGATGCTAAGGATGCGACGTACGTCAGTGGCGGTGCCATGTGGAGAAGCTCCTTCCTGCTGGCAGGACCGCCCCGAACTAAGTGTAGGAGATATGCCCTAGAGGCAATAATAAATGATATTATTTATCTCCGAGTTCATAATTATGTTTATGTTCCATGCTATAACTGCTATGGTTCTCGAGTCTGCAATAACCACGAGGCTCGGAGGAAGACTCATATGCACGTGTGGAATAATAAACGGTAAAATGTATTCCTAGTCTGGCCTCTAAGACTAGCTCAAGTGTTGCATGATGGTTATGTTTTCCTGATCATGGGCATGTCTATGTCAGCAACCTTGAGGGCATAATGTTAAGAGAACATTTGTGTTGAATCGACCCGGCATGATGTTATGCTATGAGATTCATTCGTCACAAGTTTATTGGTACATAACAAAGAGATGGTTAACGTTTGCATGATTCCTTAGACCATGAGAGTATCGAGTTTCTTCATGCTTGCTTCATGAACTTTGGGGTTTGTTAAACGTCATCCGTAAATGGGTGGCTATTATGGCGGCTTACGGGTTCATGGAAAAGTGTGTCAAGTAACTTGATAGCTCAAGATTGGGATTTGCTCCTCCGACGATGGAGAGATATCTCTGGGCCCTCTCGGTGTTACGGTATCCATCATCGTCTGGCCAGACACTTTGTGATTTGATCACGGGGATGCCGGAACACGATAACGAGAAAAGAGAACAATACCGGTAACGAGGTAACTAGCATAGTGGACAAGTTGTTGATCCACGGGAATGCCAACATGTCTCACCTCGGGTATTTGTAACATATCGCGAAGCAACAGGAATAGCACACGGCAACTGGAGGTTCACTCGAATATTTATTCGTGTGGGTATAGGGGTCAATATGGGTGTCCACGGCTCCGATGTTGATCATTGATCGGAAGGGGTTCCGGGTCATGTCTATACTTCACTGAACCTATAGGGTCACATGCTTAAGGGTCATCTATCTGCTGAATACTAGACAGGGAGTCTGAGAGAAAATCACCGAAAAAGTTTCGGACACCGAAAAGTTTCGGACAGCGGAATCGTACCGCAGAGAGAGGTCATCGGATAAGTTTCGATGATACCAAAAAGTTGTTTCGGGATACACCATTAAGTCAAATTGGTTTCGGCACATGCCTGATAATTCTTGGAGGATGCCAGAATCATTCTGGAAGCTTTTTGGAATTTTCTGAGATAAAAACCGGAAATGTTCCGGAGCTGCCGGAGCCACTTCAGATGCGTTTCGCAGATGAAAATCACTAAAACCGGAATTGTTTCGGAACGCGTTGAAAATCATTTTAGTGGGTACTGGAAATGTTCTTAGCCCACATAAATATTTTCAGTTCGATCAGACGCTGAAAAATGTCGTCGTGAATAGTGAAAATCAGCTTTATGGTTACTTTATGGAAAGCCACCTTTTGGGGCTTTGCTCCAAAAGATCTTGGGGATGACATGGATGGATAGGAGCCATTTTTTGGGCCCCTCATGGGCCGGCCACATGGGGTATCCCCCCTTGGGGACCCTCTTGTTCCTTGGTTTCACTCCTAGGCCCTTGTGGAAGGACTTCATTCATGTGCATTTTGGGTTTTTTGTGAAACTACCCTACCCCCTTGGGATTTCCTATAAATAGAGGTGGAGGGGCAGCCCTCCACACTCATCCCTTGCTCTCATACACATGCCATGCATTATCTGGCTTCTTCTCTCCCTCCCACGAAAAGAGTTTCGTAGAGCCGTAAGGCTGTCTGGGTTCCGGCAGGAACTAGTTCTGGACGGCGAAGCCCTGCCGGATAGATGACACCGTATGTGTGCAACTCTGTAGAGAGATCGTAGTTTCGGTCTTAGTTCGTGAGTGCCTCCCGAAGGGCTGTCCGTGTGACCGTCCGAGTTTCGAAGGTCCTCCCGAAGGGCTGTCCGAGTGACCGTTCGAGTTTCGAAGGTCCTCCCGAAGGGCTGTCCACGACACCGTCCGGGGGGCTGTTCGACCGCCTCCTGGAGGGCTGTCTAAGGAGCAGATGAGGGTATACATCCTCGCGGTTGGGAGGTTGTAAATCCTAGCTGCGGGGATCTGCATCGCCGATCGTCATCGACTCTACTTCCCGCTGCGCTACGAGTCGGTAACGAAAAAGATCAAACCATGTATGCAGTCTCCATAGTGGTCCTAGGCTGGTGCGTAGGTCGGAAATTTTTTGTTTTCTGCTGCGTTCCCCTACACTAAGTCCATGCGGGCAGCCTCAAGATCGTCCACGAGGTTGTCGAAAGATTCCTCCAGAGCTTTGAGATACTCCACAACCATCTCGACGGCTTCATCTCGCTCTCCCCTATGGCAGGCGAATGCATAGTGACAAGTATATGGCACATGGCATGGGAGGTAGCGGTAGCGACGAGTCTTCATCATAGGAAGAATGTCCCGAAGGCGAGCTATCGCCTCACGGGCGGCCATCTGCATGGCATGCCTCTCCGTAGGCATGGCCCTTCCCACAAAACGGAACTGGCGAGACACAGAACGTCCTCCCTTGAATTGCACCACGGCCTGGTGCATAGACACGTCGTCGCTGAGCTTGTGCTGGTAAAGCGTGAACTCCGGACGAGTCGCTGGCCCGATCGCGAGCTTGGTGATGGAGACGAGGAGTTTGACAAACCCCTCGGGCACGTTAGTGAACACCCGAGTCTCGCAGTTGTTGCCAGCCATCTACAAAAGTAGGCAAAAATTCTGAGTAGTCAAATCATAAATTTATGATGACCAACAGAAAATAGCTACATTTGCAAAATGCTGAAAAAGCACTAAAGACGCTAATAACCGATTAGCGATCGCACCTAGTGGCTTCCTACAGTCAGCCTGGCTCTGGTACCAAGCTTGTCACGACCGGTTTTCCAATAAAAATATTTATTGAGAGACCGATCCCTTTTACGGACCAGTAGAGAAGAATCCTTCTCACTGGTAGACAATATCTTGATCACAGAAAAAAATACCAGGAGTACTGAATATAATACAAGGTTGAGCGGAGACTGCTCAACAATTTATTACAAACACGCCAATAATACATAAAGGCGGATAGGGTGGCATAACTACTAACTCACGATAAAAAACGGCGGTGGATATATCACAACGAAGGGGTGACATGACTCCTGAAACTAACAGCTCTTCGAGCGTCGGAGTGAGGCTCGAGGATACTTATTGTGGGTGGCGGAAGCGTATATAATACAAGTGACCAATATCCAGGATCGCACGGGACTGACTGGGACTCCTCTAGGCATCGGACTCACTATCAAACTCTTCATCCATGAGATCGCCTTCGTCAACATCTGGCCAAATCAACAAGCCAGGTGAGTACTATGAAAGTACTCGCAAGACAGTTCGGACATAAGATATAACAAATGTAAACATGATGCATATGAACAGATTAACAAGCGCACTCAGACATTGAGATAATAATGCATGGGAAATAAAAGAGAAGTCGGGCGGTAGTCCTCCTGAAATCCCAAAGTAATACTGAGGGCCAAACGAGTGTCTGAATGACTCCTTGAGAGGAAACAAAAGAAGTAACAATGCCGCAGTCGGGCATCAAGGCGACGCCACATAAAGGGCTTATAATAAAATATAAAAGACAGTGCATGCCACAGTCGGACGTCTGAGCGACATCACATAAAGGGCTTATATTGAACATAAAAGACAAAAGTGCCACAGTCAGACGTCTAAGCGACATCACATAAAGGGCTTATATCAAAAATAAATAACAAGAGTGCCACAGTCGGACGTCTGAGCGACATCACATAAAGGGCTTATATCAAAAGTAAATAACAAGAGTGCCACAGTCGGACGTCTGAGCGACATCACATAAAGGGCTTATATTTCATAACTTAATATCTCAGTAGCTCAAGAATTTAAATCATTTCAAGCGAATAATCAGGTATGAGATAATCAACAGGGTTAGTCCATCCACAGGAATAACGTTCAACCAAGTTTACCACTCAAGCTGGTTCACCGGGGATTTACCACGAGGACTGACATAGATATGGATATACTGGCCATGGTCCTTGACCATAGACACGATGAATCGGAAGGATTTGACTCTGCAGAGTTTGTACTTTAACCACAGCCGACGGATTTCAGTAGTCACGCGGACTAGTTCCATTTACGGTGTTTTAGGAGAAACACATCTAACCAGTACACACCCATTCAACATTCCGATGCCAGGAATCACCCTCGGCAACGTTCAAGAAAAACTTTGAGACGGGGAGGCTACAACCTCGCGTAGCATGGGATCAAATTTATATACGCGCGCTCTAAGGGGTGCCCCCCTCTCGGTCCCAACCGGAAACACCCATGCCCCCTGACTGGATGACTGGCTTTAATCCAGGGCCATGGAACCCTCATCCCGTCCCCTCTATCTGGTGTGTACACGGAAAGAGGTTAACAACTTACTAAACTGTATCCTTTGCAGAAAACATGTGGCCGCACGGAAGGGGAAGAACGATAACGTGACTCAGTCCATGTTAACGTTGGAGTTTATCGGATGTCGTAAGGCTGGCATGCTACAACAATACCACCTTACTGCCTTTCATGTCACCACATGACTAGGCCATCTCTCATCAGAGATCACAGTAACTTCGAAACTCACGGATAGTTGCCTTACATGCAACGAGATACTCACCGATGCTCATATGCCATGCACAAACCATTCAAGCAAACATGCAAAACACCCGTCATATCAAAGGTTCAAACATGCTTGCCTGGTTCGGAGAAGTCGGAGTCTAGCTCGGCGAAGTTCGCGGCTCCGTCACCTCTTCCGGAACCTACGGTATAGCGAAAACGTACACTAACGTGAAAATCATCGCGTGCATAAAATTTGTTCCAAAAAATTTCCAAATAAATACTATAAAAAACTAGACAGAAATACAGACTGACAGAAATAGAATCACTCAAAAAACATCTTTTATTAAAAAGTTATAAGGGTTTTAGTCCAGGGACTAATCTGTGATGAAACAGAAAAGATCCAGGGATTTAACTGAGAAAAACAGAAAACGGTTCGTAAAGAAATGCGCCAGCCCAAAGAGGAAACGCACTCTGCCCGAAGGCGCTTTCAGAAAATGGTTCGCGGGTGAAAGAAGAGAGGCTGACGGGGGGGTCCACACGTCAGGTTTAAAAACGGCCAACGGAGCTCGCCGGAACCCAAAGGCTGCGGTGGTCGCCGGCATTGAACCGCGGCGAGCTAGAGGGATCGAAGGGTACCAAGAGGTTCAGTGTGTTCTTCCGCGTTGGTGGGTGGTGGACTTGGTCGTCGGAGAGCACCACGTCGACGGCGACACTTTCTCCGGCGTACGGTGGCTCGGGCGATGGTGGAGAACTCCGGTGGGTGCTGCAAACTCCAAATTGAAGCGCGGGTCAGCGGAGTGGATGCACTAGAAGGCTACTGGCAAGAGCTGAGGGGTAGGGGTGCACGCACGGGAGCGAATCGAGCTGGGTCCCGAGGTGGGTCGCGGCGGCCGGAGTTGGGGAAGAAGGCTCCCTCGGGGCTCTTCCAGTGGCTTGGCGGGGTATTGGAGGTGTGCAGAGGTGGTGTGGGTTCGAGTTCGAGCTCGGGGCCTCTATTTATAGGCGATCCGAGGGGGTGGCCGTGAACGGGAAATCTCCAGCGAGCGATTACGGCGAAGCAGTGGTTGGGCAGGGACTTTAACTGGCCAGGCAACATCAGGGAGGTTCACTGGTGCCGTTCCACTGCTAACCTTGGTCGGGCTTGGCGTAATTGCGCCAGTCCTCGACGGGGTGGCCGTACGGGCACGGCGGCGGCAGAGAGCGTGCTCCGCGCCTAGCAGTTCACGACGAGGGTGTCAGCGCGCACGGGCGAGTGGGTGGCCACGCGGCGGCCTCCGGTGGCTTGGGCGGCGCTGGACGGCGCCGTCCACGCTGCGCCTCTCTCTGGCGGGCGCAAAGCCGCCGCTGCCGTCGCTCACGGGGTGGCGCACCTCCTCCTGCTCGTCGCCGACGCCCGCAAGCCTCCAGGAGATCGTGCGGCGCAGGGATAAGAAGGAGGGGACAGGGAGCAAGGCGCCACCGCGGCACTGTCGAGATCGACATCGGACTCTGAAGAAAACGACAGTAGTTCTGAAACTGTTTATCTGAATTTACTGAACATGACAGCAACAGTGCCCATCAAGTGCTCGACGAAATGATTTGGCATGAAGAAAAAAAATTCTGGAGCTGGGACTTGGTGAGGTGACCTCTCAATGCACCCAGAGGCTGCCTGAATTTTCTCGGATTTTTAGGAGAAGAATTCAAATGAATTTCATCAAATTTGGCAAATAAGGTCCAAACTTGCAGCAAGAATAATTTGAAATATTTGAACTGGAGACCAGTGGATCTTCATGGATCCTGGTTGAGGGCTCAAAGGACTAGCTAGGGAAATTGGTTTGGAGACAAAACTCAAAACAGAAAGGGTAGCTCTTTTGTAAATCTTCAAGAGCTAGAATAGAAGGCAGAAATAATTTTTGATGAGAATTAAATGGAAACAAATATATGGAGAGGTTCAACTTGCTGGATTTGAAGTATATCATGATCCAAAGATGGGGAAAGGCTTATGGGAGGGGATTTCCACTCATGTCATGGCAAGAGGAGATTTTGAAAAGGGGAGAAGATCACTCCAAATGCCATAGGGCTATTTAAAAGATTTTTCAAAAGAAAACTCCCAAGTGAAAAGCACTTGGTTTTGAGTCCATATAAGAAGGAAAAGCCTCCAAGACCAAAATCAAGTCTTGGGTGAATCCAAAACAAAACACTTGTCATAAAAGAAAAATATTTTGAGAGGGAGAGTTCTTCAGAAAAATTTTAAATAACCTCCCTTAAATCAAATAAAAGTTTTGAAAAAGCCCAACAAAATTTTTGGGTGTCACAGGAGGCATACCTACCTTGTGATCCACAATACGGCTCAACCGCTCCCGGACACACATACTTTCACTGTTTCTTTTTTTTCCTTTTTCAGGTTTCTTTTTCACAGGCCTTCCCTGATGGCTTGATCGCAGGTCCTTTCGAAGGACAAATACACCAAGACGGCAGTCAGCTTGGACGTAGAGGGAAATTTCCAGGTGGTCTCTTTAAACGACCACTCTACCTATTTTCAGGACCCACATGCATCTCTCCCTTGGTTGTGGCATATTAAATAGCATGTTGCTTATCACACTATTTGTATCAATGCGCTTTGACGTATTAATCAAATTATAATGGAAACAGTTTGCGGCCCAAATTTTAGGGCCCTAGCTCATTACCTTTGCTCCTTTTCTGTTTTCCTTTTTCTGTTGATAACCTTATCAGATAGCACCCGTACACTTTGGTACGTTTCACATTTGCCAGGGGCTTCATAGCGCCCCGCACTACGGCAACAAAGTCCGAACACTTATATAGTTCGGCACCCCGAATTTAGCACTATATGCATTGGCTCCAAATCATGTCTTTGGTCAATAGTTGGGTTGCCCGGCTCCTGTGCTTGCTACCTTACGTTCCGCTATATCGGCTAAGGTAGTAAAGGGAGAACTACTGCGATTGTGCCCTGGTTTACCCGAAGGAGCACCTCAGTAGAGAAAGCCGAAAACTAACTATCATGATGCGGCGAGAGCCGGTCAGCTCTTCGGAGGTCTCAAATCTTAAGAGATTTTTTCTGCATTATGCGAGGGATTGGTACTTGGCCGATCAGGTGTTTACAGCATCCTAGTTCGGATACTAGGGGCTACACCTAAAAAATTATTGTCAAACTCCTATGGCTAAGTGAGGGTATTAAAGCCGCATAGTCTGATTGCCTAGTTCGTTGCGCTAAACACCTCCTTCAAGGACCAAACAATTGGATCAACAGTGTTTAGATTCCATCCCGAACACCCCCATACTACCTAAGTGGGGGTAGAAGCCGACGATTGGCCAACTCTTAGATTTCATACAACACGGCCGCACAGGAGGTAATTTTTTTAAAAAACAAACATTATATTACATAACAACTTTGTTTCATCATACAAGGCAGAGACAACATGAATGTATTCATTCAAAGATAATGTCTTGCGCACATTGCATCGCCATAATGCAAGACCCCTCCAAGACGTCTTCAAAATACCGCTCGGGCGTGCGGTGCTCCTTGCCCTCAGGCGGCCCCTCGGTCACAAGCTTGACGGCGTCCATCTTCGCCCACCATACCTTGACACGGGCGAAGGCCATGCGCGTGCCCTTGATGCAGACCGACCGCTTGACGATATCCAGCCGAGGGCAGGTATCTACCAGCCGCTTCACGAGACCGAAGTAGCTGCTGGGTATAGCTTCGGCAGGCCACATCCGGATTATTAAATCCTTCATGGCCAGTTTGGCCACCCTGTGCAGCTCGACTAGCTGTTTTAGCTGATCAGTGAAGGGCACTGGATGTTCTGGCGCAAGATATTTCGACCAGAACAGCTTCTTCGTTGAGCTCCCTTCTTCGGGTCGGAAGAACTCCGCAGCGTCTGACACACTGCGCGGCAGATCCACAAATGCCCCTGGAGAACTCCGAATCCGCGTTAGTAAGAAATACTTCTTCTTCACATACTCGCTTTGCATACTAAACGCCTTACCCGCCTCGATCTTCTTGGCCTCCTGGATCTCCTGGAGCGCGCCCTGGGCTTCAACCGGGGCCTCTTCCGTGCTTTGGCGAGCCTTGGCGAGTTCGGTCTCTCAAGCCGAAACATCGCACTCCAAGGCCTCGCATTTTTTCATAGCGTCCTGGAGCTGTTGTTGGACCTTGTTAAGCCTGGCCTTGAGCTTCTTACGGGCAGCTTGCTCCTTGGCAGCTTTCACCTCGGCTTCGGCCAGGGCCTTTTTAAGGGCCTCGACCTCGGTCGTCGCTCCTACACATATCATGACACTACGGTCAATACACATCATTTATTCTTTTCGAATATATAGCGAGTCATTACATACCTTGCTTGTCTTCTAGCTGCTTCCTCGTCTGGCCGAGCTCCTCCTCGGCCCGCTCCACTCTCTGCTTTAGTCCAGAGACTTCGGCAGTGTGTGAGGTCGCGGCCAGCAATGACGCCTGCTTATTCACATAAGACACATTTAGTTAGTTTCCTGCATAAATGAATTGATCCTCTGTCTAGCCTTTCTTTCCAAACACCGGACAGTGTCTCAGGGGCTACTGTCTATATTGGGATTTTCTCTTTTGCGTCGCTTACCTCAAAACCTGTCAGTAGGCCGCTGCAGGCTTCGGTCAGTCCGCTCTTGACGGACTGAACCCTCTCAATCATTGTACCCATGAGGATACGGTGTTCCTCCACAATGGAAGCGCCTCGTAGCGCTTCCAGCAGATTATCCGGTGCCTCTGGTTGGACAGAGGTCACCGGCGGGACAGGCTCACCTTCTTCTCTCGAAGGAGGCTGCTCGTCAGATTCTGGAGCCGTATGGGTCTCTAGATCCGTGTTCGGTTGGGGTCCGAACTGAACACGACCCCCATCGCCAGTCTCCATGGGGACCCGCTCCCCCAGGTGTTCGGTGACCGAGGTTTCGCCCTCCGGCGCCACCCTGACAGCCTCCTGAACCTCTCCCTGGCCTGGGAAGGTCCTTTGGGATAGCACCTCGTCGTCGCCCTTGGCCTTGGGACAGTGAGCGGCCGACGGTGACTCGCTGGCCATCGCCTTTGAATCCAGTGAACCTCCCAATGAGGTTTGCGGGGAGCTGTCGTGGGCCGGACTGCAATAGCAGGATTAATCATATTAATACCATGAAGAGGAGAGGCCGAACACATGGACGTATACGGGCATTTAGTACTTACGATGCGGCCAGGGGCTTGCTTCGAGGGCGTTGCTCTGGGCTGCTGTCGACATCCCACGCGGAGTAATCAGTGAAGGGGCCCTTCCCCCTCTTAGGCGCCTCCGCCTCCAGATTTGTGGAGGCCGCCCTCTTCTTCCTCCCCCCCTCAGGGGGAGAGCTACTTTCTTCCTCCTCCTCGTCGTCGTCTTCGGCGGCAGAGGAGGGAGTCTTGTTGTCTTCGGACGTCCTGTCCGAAGCGCCCTTGCGGCAAGGGCCACTCTTGGCCCCCGTGGCCTTCTTCTTGACCTTCTTCTCTGGCGCCTTGTAAGGCGCCAGAACCAGCATCTTCGCCAAGAGCGGGATGACTAGTTCCTCGGGTAGCGGAGCCGCACACTGAATCCGCTCCGCCTTCTTCGTCCAGCCCTGAAAATGAATGGTGAAGCCTAAGTATCTTCGCTAAACAAGCAAGTAATTGGATGCATCTTGAAACAGGAAAAACTTACCGAACTAGCAGGACGGGCTAGGGCATGCCCGCGGTCCTCGGTCGTCGCCGGCGGCGTCCCCTTGCCTGTGAAGAGCACGTTCCAGATGTTCTCATGCGTAGTTTCGAAGAACTGTTGCAGAGTCTGGTGCTTGGCCGGATCGAACTCCCATAAATGGCAAGTCCGGCTTTGGCATGGAAGGATCCGGGGAACTAGCATCACCTGGATCACATTGACGAGTTTGACGTTCTTGTCCACCATGCTCTGAATGCGCTTTTGCAGCGCTATTAGCTCGTCTGACGAAGACCAGTCCAGGCCCTTCTTTAGCCAGGAGGTGAGCCGCATCGGGGCACCGGACTTGAATTCGGGAGCCGCGGCCCAGGTGGCGTCGCGAGGCTCTGTGATATAAAACCACAGTTTCTGCCACTCTTTGACAGTCTCCACGAAGGTACCTTTGGGCCATGTGACGTTGGGCATCTTGCTCACCATGGCACCTCCGCACTCCGCGTGTTGGCCATACACCACCTTCGGCTTCACGTTCAAGATCTTGAGCCATAGTACGAAGTGGGGAGGTATGCGGAGGAAGGCCTCGCACACGACAATGAATGCCAAGATGTTGAGGAAAGAGTTTGGGGCTAGATCATGGAAATCTAGCCCGTAATAGAACATCATGAAGGAAATATGCCCTAGAGGCAATAATAAAGTTATTATTTATTTCCTTATATCAGGATAAATGTTTATTATTCATGCTAGAATTGTATTAACCGGAAACATGATACATGTGTGAATACATAGACAAACAGAGTGTCACTAGTATGCCTCTACTTGACTAGCTCGTTGATCAAAGATGGTTATGTTTCCTAGCCATAGACATGAGTTGTCATTTTATTAACGGGATCACATCATTAGGAGAATGATGTGATTGACTTGACCCATTCCGTTAGCTTAGCACTCGATCGTTTAGTATGTTGCTATTGCTTTCTTCATGACTTATACATGTTCCTATGACTATGAGATTATGCAACTCTCGTTTACCGGAGGAACACTTTGTGTGCTACCAAACGTCACAACGTAACTGGGTGATTATAAAGGTGCTCTACAGGTGTCTCCGAAGGTACTTGTTGGGTTGGTGTATTTCGAGATTAGGATTTGTCACTCCGATTGTCGGAGATGTATCTCTGGGCCCTCTCGGTAATGCACATCACTTAAGCCTTGCAAGCATTGCAACTAATGAGTTTGTTGCGAGATGATGTATTACGGAACGAGTAAAGAGACTTGCCGGTAACGAGATTGAACTAGGTATTGAGATACCAACGATCGAACCTCGGGCAAGTAACATACCGATGACAAAGGGAACAACGTATGTTGTTATGCTGTTTGACCGATAAAGATCTTCGTAGAATATGTGGGAGCCAATATGGGCATCCAGGTCCCGCTATTGGTTATTGACCGGAGATGTGTCTCGGTCATGTATACATAGTTCTCGAACCCGTAGGGTCCGCACGCTTAACGTTACGATGACAGTTTTATTATGAGTTTATGAGTTTTGATGTACCGAAGGAGTTCGGAGTCCCGGATGAGATCGGGGACATGACGAGGAGTCTCGAAATGGTTGAGACGTAAAGATCGATATATTGGACGACTATATTCGGACATCGGAAAGGTTCCGAGTGATTCGGGTATTTATCGGAGTACCGGAGAGTTACGGGAATTTGCCGGGGAGAAGTATTGGGCCTTATTGGGCCATACGGGAATAGTGGAGAGAGGCCAAAAGGAAGGAGGCGCGCACCCCCCCTCTGGTCCGAATTGGACAAGGGGTGCAGCCCCTTTTTCCTTCTCCCTCTCCTCCTCTTTCCTTCTCTCGAGTAGGACTCCCCCCTTGGCGCGCCCTCCTCCTAGGCCGGCCGCCTCCCCCCTTGCTCCTTTATATACGGGGGCAGGGGGCACCCCATAGACACAACAATTGATCATTGATCTCTTAGCCGTGTGCGGTGCCCCCCTCCACCATATTACACCTCGATAATATCGTAGCGGTGCTTAGGCGAAGCCCTGCGTCGGTAGAACATCATCATCGTCACCACACCGTCGTGCTGACGAAACTCTCCCTCAACACTCGGCTGGATCGGAGTTCGAGGGACGTCATCGAGCTGAACGTGTGCTGAACTCGGAGGTGCCGTGCGTTCGGTACTTGATCGGTCGGATCGTGAAGACGTACGACTACATCAACCGCGTTGTGTTAACGCTTCCGCTTTCGGTCCACGAGGGTATGTGGACAACACTCTCCCCTCTCGTTGCTATGCATCACCATGATCTCGCGTGTGCGTAGGAAATTTTTGAAATTACTACGTTCCCCAACAGTGGTATCAGAGCCAGGTTTTATGCGTAGATGTCATATGCACGAGTAGAACACAAGTGAGTTGTGGGCGATATAAGTCATACTGCTTACCAGCATGTCATACTTTGGTTCGGCGGTATTGTTGGATGAAGTGGCCCGGACCGACATTACGCGTACGCTTACGCGAGACTGGTTCTTCCGACGTGCTTTGCACAGAGGTGGCTGGCGGGTGTCAGTTTCTCCAACTTTAGTTGAACCGAGTGTGGCTACGCCCGGTCCTTGCGAAGGTTAAAACAGCACCAACTTGACAAACTATCGTTGTGGTTTTGATGCGTAGGTAAGAACGGTTCTTGCTAAGCCCGTAGCAGCCACGTAAAACTTGCAACAACAAAGTAGAAGACGTCTAACTTGTTTTTGCAGGGCATGTTGTGATGTGATATGGTCAAGACATGATACTGAATTTTATTGTATGAGATGATCATGTTTTGTAACCGAGTTATCGGCAACTGGCAGGAGCCATATGGTTGTCGCTTCATTGTATGCAATGCAATCGCCCTGTAATGCTTTACTTTATCACTAAGCGGTAGCGATAGTCTTAGAAGCATAAGATTGGCGAGACGACAACGATGCTATGATGGAGATCAAGGTGTCGCGCCGGTGACGATGATGATCATGACGGTGCTTCGGAGATGGAGATCACAAGCACAAGATGATGATGGCCATATCATATCACTTATATTGATTGCATGTGATGTTTATCTTTTATGCATCTTATCTTGCTTTGATTGACGGTAGCATTATAAGATGATCCCTCACTAAATTATCAAAGTATAAGTGTTCTCCCTGAGTATGCACCGTTGCGAAAGTTCTTCGTGCTGAGACACCACGTGATGATCGGGTGTGATAGGCTCTACGTTCAAATACAACGGGTGCAAAACAGTTGCACACACGGAATACTCAGGTTAAGCTTGAGGAGCCTAGCATATAACAGATATGGCCTCGGAACACAAAGACCGAAAGGTCGAGCGTGAATCATATAGTGGATATGATCAACATAGTGATGTTCACCGTTGAAACTACTCCATCTCACGTGATGATCGGACATGGTTTAGTTGATATGGATCACGTGATCACTTAGAGGATTAGAGGGGTGTCTATCTAAGTGGGAGTTCTTAAGTAATATGATTAATTGAACTTAAATTTATCATGAACTTAGTCCTGATAGTATTTTGCAAATTATGTTGTAGATCAATAGCTCGCGTTGTTGCTTCCCTGTGTTTATTTTTTGATATGTTCCTAGAGAAAAATTATGTTGAAAGATGTCAGTAGCAAAGATGCGGATTGGATCCGTGATCTGAGGATTATCCTCATTGCTGCACAGAAGAATTATGTCCTTGATGCACCGCTAGGTGACAGACCTATTGCAGGAGCAAATGCAGACGTTATGAACATTTGGCTAGCTCAATATGATAACTACTTGATAGTTTCGTGCACCATGCTTAACGGCTTAGAATCGGGACTTCAAAGACGTTTTGAACGTCATGGACCATATGAGATGTTCTAGGAGTTGAAGTTAATATTTCAAGCAAATACCCGAGTTGAGAGATATGAAGCCTCCAACAAGTTCTATAGCTAAAAGATGGAGGAGAATAGCTCAAGCAGTGAGCATGTGCTCAGATTGTCTGGGTACTACAATCGCTTGAATCAAGTGGGAGTTAATCTTCCAGATAAAATAGTGATTGACAGAATTCTCTAGTCACCATCACCAAGTTAGTAGAACTTCGTGATGAACTACAGTATGCAAGGGATGACGAAAGTAATTTCCGAGCTCTTCGTGATGCTGAAATCGACGAAGGTAGAAATCAAGAAAAACATCAAGTGTTGATGGTTGACAAGACCACTAGTTTCAAGAAAAGGGCAAAGGGAAGAAGGGGAACTTCAAGAAGAACGGCAAGCAAGTTGCTGCTCAAGTGAAGAAGCCTAAGTCTGGTCCTAAGCCTGAGACTAAGTGCTTCTACTGCAAAGGGACTGGTCACTGGAAGCGGAACTGCCCCAAGTATTTGGTGGATAAGAAGGATGGCAAAGTGAACAAAGGTATATTGGATATACATGTTATTGATGTGTACTTTAATAGTGTTTATAGCAACCCCTCGGCATTTGATACTGGTTCAGTTGCTAAGAGTAGTAACTCGAAACAGGAGTTGCAGAATGAACAGAAACTAGTTAAGGGGTAAAGTGACGATGTGTGTTGGAAGTGGTTCCAAGATTGATATGATCATCATCGCACGCTCCCTACACTTTCGAGATTAGTGTTGAACCTAAATAAGTGTTATTTGGTGTTTGCGTTGAGCATGAATATGATTTGATCATGTTTATTGCAATACGGTTATTCATTAAAGTTAAAGAATAATTGTTGTTCTATTTACATGAATAAAACCTTCAATGGTCATACACCCAATGAAAATGGTTTGTTGGATGTCGATCGTAGTGATACACATATTCATAATATTGAAGCCAAAAGATGCAAAGTTAATAATGATAGTGCAACTTATTTGTGGCACTGCCACTTAGGTCATATTGGTGTAAAGCGCATGAAGAAACTCCATGTTCATGGGATTTTGGAATCACTTGATTATGAATCACTTGATGCTTGTGAACCATGCCTCTTGGGCAAGATGACTAAAACGCCGTTCTCCGGAACAATGGAGCAAGCAACAGATTTGTTGGAAATCATACATACTGATGTATGTGGTCCGATGAATATTGAGGCTCGTAGCGGGTATCATTATTTTCTGACCTTCACAGATGATTTGAGAAGATATGGGTATATCTACTTAATGAAACAGAAGTCTGAAACATTTGAAAAGTTCATATAATTTCAGAGTGAAGTGGAAAATCATCGTAACAAGAAAATAAAGTTTCTACGATCTGATCGTGGAGAAGAGTATTTGAGTTACGAGTTTGGTCTTCAGTTAAAACAATGTGAAATAGTTTCACTGCTCACGCCACCTGGAACACCACAGTGTAATGGTGTGTCCAAACATCGTAACCGTACTTTATTAGATATGGTGCAATCTATGATGTCTCTTACCGATTTACCACTATCGTTTTGGGGTTATGCATTAAAGACAGTTGCATCCACGTTAAAAAGGGCACCGTCTAAGTCTGTTGAGATGACACAATATGAACTGTGGTTTGGCAAGAAACCAAAGTTGTCATTAGTTAAAGTTTGGGGTTGTGATGCTTATATGAAAAAGTTTCATCCTGATAAGCTCAAACCCAAATCGGAGAAATATGTCTTCATAGGATACCCAAAGGAGACTGTTGGGTACACCTTCTATCACAGATCCTAAGGCAAGACATTCGTTGCTAAGAATGGATCCTTTCTGGAGAAGGAGTTTCTCTCGAAAGAAGTGAGTGGAAGGAAAGTAGAACTTGATGAGGTAACTATACCTGCTCCCTTATTGGAAAATAGTTCATCACAGAAATCTGTTCCTGTGACTACTACACCAACTAGTGAGGAAGTTAGTGATGATGATCATGGAACTTCAGATCAAGTTATTACTGAACCTCGTAGGTCAACCAGAGTAAGATCCGCACCAGAGTGGTACGGTAATCATGTACTGGAAGTCATGTTACTAGACCATGATAAACCTACGAACTATGAGGAAGCGATGATGAGCCCAGATTCCGCGAAATGGCTTGAGGCCATGAAATCTGAGATGAGATCCATGTATAAGAACAAAGTATGGACTTTGATGACTTGCCCAATGATCGGCAAGCCATTGAGATTAAATGGATCTTCAAGAGGAAGACGGACGCTGATAGTAGTGTTACTATCCACAAAGCTAGAATTGTCGCAAAAGGTTTTCGACAAGTTTAAGGTGTTGACTACGATGAGAGTTTCTCACTCGTATCTATGCTTAAGTCTGTCCGAATCATGTTAGCAATTGCCGCATTTTATGAAATCTGGCAAATGGATAAACAAAACTGCATTCCTTAATGGATTTATTAAAGAAGAGTTGTATATGATGCAACCAGAAGGTTTTGTCAATCCTAAAGGTGCTAACAAAATATGCAAGCTCCAGCGATCCATCTATGGACTGGTGCAAGCATCTCGGAGTTGGAATATACGCTTTGATAAGTTGATCAAAGGATATAGTTTTATACAGACTTGCGGTGAAGCCTGTATTTACAAGAAAGTGAGTGGGAGCACTACAGCATTTCTGATAAGTATATGTGAATGACATATTGTTGATCGGAAATAATGTAGAATTATTCTGCAAAGCATAAAGGAGTGTTTGAAATGAGTTTTTCAAAGAAAGACCTCGGTGAAGCTGCTTACATATTCAGCATCAAGATCTATAGAGATAGATCAAGACGCTTGATAAGTTTTTTCAATGAGTACATACCTTAACAAGATTTTGAAGTGGTTCAAAATGGAACAGTCAAAGAAAGAGTTTCTTGCTTGTGTTACAAGGTGTGAAATTGAGTAAGACTCAAAGCCTGACCACGACAGAAGATAGAAAAAGAATGAAAGTCATTCCCTATGCCTCGGCCATAGGTTCTATAAAGTATGCCATGCTGTGTACCAGATCTATTGTATACCCTACACTGATTTTGGCAAGGGAGTACAATAGTGATCTAGGAGTAGATCACTGGACAGCGGTCAAAATTATCCTTAGTGGAAAAAGGATATGTTTCTCGATTATGGAAGTGACAAAAGGTTCGTCGTAAAGGGTTACGTCGATGCAAGTTTTGACACTAATCTAGATGACTCTAAGTCTCGGTCTAGATAAATATTGAAAGTGGGAGCAATTAGCTAGAGTAGCTCCGCGCAGAGCATTGTCGACATAGAAATTTGCAAAATACTTACGGATCTGAATGTGACAGGCCCGTTGACTAAAATTATCTCACAAGCAAAACATGATCAGACCTTAGTACTCTTTGGGTGTTAATCACATAGCGATGTGAACTAGATTACTGACTCTAGTAAACCCTTTGGGTGTTGGTCACATGACGATGTGAACTATGGGTGTTAATCACATGGTGATGTGAACTATTGATGTTAAATCACATGGCGATGTGAACTAGATTATTGACTCTAGTGCAAGTGGGAGACTGAAGGAAATATGCCCTAGAGGCAATAATAAAGTTATTATTTATTTCCTTATATCATGATAAATGTTTATTATTCATGCTAGAATTGTATTAACCGGAAACATGATACATGTGTGAATACATAGACAAACAGAGTGTCACTAGTATGCCTCTACTTGACTAGCTCGTTGATCAAAGATGGTTATGTTTCCTAGCCATAGACATGAGTTGTCATTTGATTAACGGGATCACATCATTAGGAGAATGATGTGATTGACTTGACCCATTCCGTTAGCTTAGCACTCGATCGTTTAGTATGTTGCTATTGCTTTCTTCATGACTTATACATGTTCCTATGACTATGAGATTATGCAACTCCCGTTTACCGGAGGAACACTTTGTGTGCTACCAAACGTCACAACGTAACTGGGTGATTATAAAGGTGCTCTACAGGTGTCTCCGAAGGTACTTGTTGGGTTGGCGTATTTTGAGATTAGGATTTGTCACTCCGATTGTCGGAGATGTATCTCTGGGCCCTCTCGGTAATGCACATCACTTAAGCCTTGCAAGCATTGCAACTAATGAGTTTGTTGCGAGATGATGTATCACGGAACGAGTAAAGAGACTTGCCGGTAACGAGATTGAACTAGGTATTGAGATACCGACGATCGAATCTCGGGCAAGTAACATACCGATGACAAAGGGAACAATGTATGTTGTTATGCGGTTTGACCGATAAAGATCTTCGTAGAATATGTGGGAGCCAATATGGGCATCCAGGTCCCGCTATTGGTTATTGACCGGAGACGTGTCTCGGTCATGTCTACATAGTTCTCGAACCCGTAGGGTCCGCACGCTTAACGTTACGATGACAGTTTTATTATGAGTTTATGAGTTTTGATGTACCGTAGGAGTTCGGATTCCCGGATGAGATCGGGGACATGACGAGGAGTCTTGAAATGGTCGAGACGTAAAGATCGATATATTGGACGACTATATTCGGACATCGGAAAGGTTCCGAGTGATTCGGGTATTTATCGGAGTACCGGAGAGTTACGGGAATTCGCCGGGGAGAAGTATTGGGCCTTATTGGGCCATACGGGAATAGTGGAGAGAGGCCAAAAGGAAGGAGGCACGCACCCCCCCTCTGGTCCGAATTGGACAAGAGGTGCAGCCCCTTTTTCCTTCTCCCTCTCCCCCTCTTTCCTTCTCTCCTACTCCAACAAGGAAAGGAGGAGTCCTACTCCCGGTGGGAGTAGGACTCCCCCCTTGACGCGCCCTCCTCCTACGCCGGCCGCCTCCCCCCTTGCTCCTTTATATACGGGGGCAGGGGGCACCCCATAGACACAACAATTGATCATTGATGTCTTAGCCGTGTGCGGTGCCCCCCTCCACCATATTACACCTCGATAATATCGTAGCCGTGCTTAGGCGAAGCCCTGCGTCGGTAGAACATCATCATCGTCACCACGCCGTCGTGCTGACGAAACTCTCCCTCAACACTCGGCTGGATCGGAGTTCGAGGGACGTCATCGAGCTGAACGTGTGCTGAACTCGGAGGTGCCGTGCGTTTGGTACTTGATCAGTCGGATCGTGAAGACGTACGACTACATCAACCGCGTTGTGTTAACGCTTCCGCTTTCGGTCCACGAGGGTACGTGGACAACACTCTCCCCTCTCGTTGCTATGCATCACCATGATCTCGCGTGTGCGTAGGAAATTTTTGAAATTACTACGTTCCCCAACACATAAGTCCGCGGACAAAAGGGTGGAGGGGAAACCCTAACCCGCGGACGAAATGGGGGACAAACACCACCCTCTCGTTGGGCTTCGGGGAGGGGATGACTTGCCCCTTTGCCGGAAGACGGTGGGTGATTTCCTTCGCCAGATACCCGGCCGCCCGAAGCTCAGTGATGTCCTTCTCCTTTACGGAGGAGGCCATCCACTTGCCTTGCCCTCCAGATCCGGACATGGTTGAATGCTTTCTTGAAGCGAAAAGGATGAGGACTTGGGTGCTGGAGCTCGAGAATGGAAGGGCGGAGAAAGAGAAGGCGTGGGTGAAGAAGGGGAATCCTTATCTCCTTATAAAGGCAGTGAATATCAAGCGCCTCCCCACTCGCCTTAAAACTCGCATGTTCCCAAGGGCTGTGCAAACGGCACGGTTGGATTACCCACGCCCGTATTGATGAGAATCCCGCAATAAGGGGACACGATCTCTGCTTTGACAAGACGTGCCAATGGAAACCGCATCTCGAAACACGGAACGGCAGACGAAAACGGTTCGAAATAATGACCGGGCAGACGTGATGTCATCTTGCAAAAAGTTATCAGCGGATGGGACTCGTGAAATATTATACTCTCTACGGCTGTGTGTGTGATACTTGTTATGCAGATCCGGACACGTTCGTTGCGTCCAAAGACTATCTTGGAGTATTCGGAAAGGGGAACCTGCCTTGCAATGCCGAAGACAATCTGCGCGTCGGACACCTCGTCATTGAAGCCTGGTTCAGGGGCTACTGAGGGAGTCCTGGACTAAGGGGTCCTCGGGCGTCCGGCCTGTTGGACATGGGCCGGACTAATGGGCTATGAAGATACAAGACCGAAGACTCTCTCCCGTGTCCGGATGGGACTCTCCTTGGCGTGGTAGGCAAGCTTGGCGACCAAATATGAAGATTCCTTTCTCTGTAACCGACTTTGTACAACCCTAGTCCCCTCCGGTGTCTATATAAACCAGAGGGCTTAGTCCAGAAACATATATAGTCAGACAGGCTAGACTTCTAGGGTTTTAGCCATTACGATCTCGTGGTAGATCAACTCTTGTAATACTCATATTCATCAAGATCAATCAAGCAGGAAGTAGGGTATTACCTCCATAGAGAGGGCCCGAACCTGGGTAAACATTGTGTCCCCCGTCTCCTATTACCATCAACCTTAGACGCACAGTTCGGGACCCCCTACCCGAGATCCGCCGGTTTTGACACCGACAATCGTCAGCCCAGCCATCAGCCTGTCCACCTTGCGGTGCTTGGGAGGGATGCCCCAAGCTTGACCCACACCTCCGGCATGCTCTCCCCTTTTGATGCGTCGGCCCTAGCATCCCGAATGAGGGCGGTGATGTTGTTGATGGAGAGAAACAGCTTGCCGCTGCGGGTCGCCATGTGAAGCATTGTCGGATCTGGAAAGACCACCGAGAAGCTATCGGAATCGACCTGGGCCGCCTGCCAATCCCACTCGCCTTCGAACAAATGCGGCAGCTCCACCTCCAAGATCTCCTTTGAGAGGACGCCCGGGGTCGCGGAGAGGATGGCCGCGTTGACCCCAAACCCGCTCAAACCCTCATCGGCCTCCTTTGGAAACTGCAGGTAAAAGAAACCCCCTCCAGGGATTGCATGCCCCATGGTCTGCAGCAGGAGTGGCTTGCCACGGGAGGGGCAACAGGCGGAGACGTGGCCCTCCTGAGAGCAGAGGATGCAGAGCGGCTTGAACTTGCAGGCGCTCTGAAAGTGGCCAGCTCTGCCGCACTTGAAACACTCCCGCTCATCTACCTCCTCCACCAGGATTGGCTCGGCAGCCGTGCCCTTGGAGGAGCCCGCCGGCAGCGGGGCCGGCGCCTTGTACTTTTTCTTCTTCTGCTTCGCCGCAAAGGGGTCGCCGACCCGGCCGCCCTGGAACTGCGGCATACCCTCAGCGCGCTTGAGCTCTAGCCCCCTCTTCTTGTGCTCCTCTTTCTTCCTCTTCTTGCACTCATGTTCCTTCAGCCACCACGCCGGAGGCGGCCCCCAGCCACTGGACTTGCCGTCGCGCGCCGCACCGTGCGCCTTGGCCTGTGCCCGCAGCTCGTGCTTGCAGCCGCGCTCCGCCGCGGGGTCGAGGGGAGGCAGAGGACACTTGTCCGCACGCCGGTCGGCCTTGGAGCCCATGGCTACCACCTCGGCGAAGGAACGCACGAGGGGCGGCGGGGGCGAGATGGGAGGAGAGTGCGGGCGGAGAAACCAAAGCGGCGCACCTCCACATTGGTGGCTGGAAACCCTAGCGACGGATCTAGGGTTCCCTTGGGCAACCAGAGCCACTTAAGTATCGTCCCCTCTCGGCCAGGGCCAACTGGGCTGCCAGCTGGGCCGAGCTTCGTACGCGCAGCCTCGGGACACCCCTGGAGCGACTGACCCAGGCTAGCCACGGACCCTTGGGCCGCCGAACCAGCCGTGGGCCACGCGGCCTGGATGGCCCCAAGGCCCACTTGCCCGCCCTGCTCCGGATCCCCAACCCTAGCGCCAGGCGATCCCGACGCCGCCGCTGCGGCCTACACTGCCGCCGCCGGAGCAGCGACCACCACTGGGCCCTGCGCAACGGCACGGAGCAGGAGGCCCTCCTCCGCGTCCGGGGCCGCGAGTGCTGCCACCCGCGGACGCGGAGACGCCGGGCGAGCACCCCGGTGCACGGCCCCCGCCAGCACACCGCGCCGACGATGGCCACGGCCACCAGGCGTGAAAGAACGCCGCCGACCGGGGTGGAGCGAGCCCCCGAGCTCCTCTGCCCTTGCCACAAAATCACCCACCGAGCACTGGGACGGGCCGCCACCCGCCCCTGCTCCATCGACCTCGTCGTCTGCATCGTCTTCGGAGTCCTCCCCTGCCAGGGCCCAAAAACGGCTACCTGACCAGCCCGCCGGGGTGCCCCGCCTGGACCAGCGTCCATTCCTCCTCGCTCCGCCGGGCTGGATCCGCCGCACCCTCCTCGCGCCCCGCGTCGTCTCTCTGGTCGCCGCTCCGTACAGGAGCCGTTAGAGACATCTCCGTACAGGAGCCGTTAGAGTTTTTGCTGTCTTCTGTTAACCCGAGTTCTTTCCTTTCACCATCAGTCCAGATTAGCCGACAATAATAGAGGACTTCGCCTCTTTTTTTCAGTATTTTGCCTGGTGAACAAATCTGTTGGTTCTTTTCATCAACTACTAGTTGCCAGCGTTATTTCCTTTTGATATATTTGCCATGTGTTATGTGTAGTTTTTGCACCGCGCTTTTGAACCATTTCGTATTTTTGTGTAGTGAACAGATACAAATTCTGCTCCTATAAAAACCCTTGGGTGTCATCAGGATGCTTTACTGCAGCTGGTACGTATACCATTTTTTTTGAAAAAAGGTTAAAAAACGCCCATTGCTATACAAGTTAATTTTCCATGTTTGACAATGTGACCAATAAAAATTGCTCTAAAAAGGCCATGTTTGATAAAAACTTTCTTTTGAATTTGCCGTATGATTTTTCAAAAAAAAAACCATGTTTTACCATGGCCTCTATGCTACTAAGCACGCAAAGCTAGTGAAGGAAAAAAAAAATCTGCAGAAACTATGAAGAATCGAAACGCATATAGAGCAGGGTATCATGACCCGAGCAAACTCATCACCACAGCTCTCCAGGTGCAAAAGCAGTCGCAGGGGCAGAGGTGGCCGAACGCGTTGGCGCCGGCCTTGTGCAGGCACCGCAGGGGCAGAGGTGGCATCTTCTAATTGGGATTAGGGAGAGACAGGGGCCCATCCCCTGAAAATCAGGGAGAGAGGCCAATTAGCGTTAACCAATCCGATCCACGCCCGTCACAGGTCCGTGCGTGTAGTATTATTAGGGAGTGAAGTCTAAAATAAATCCTGAGATTATAGAGGTCGACGTAAACGAACCCTCACCTCTAAATCCCTAAATTTGGTACCCTGTATTTACAGATCCCAGTCAATCCAAACCCTGCATGAGTAAAATCCTGTTTGTTGTAATAGAAAGGTGTGATCCCAGCCGGGATTGATTCTACTCTCATTTACAACATAGGCCCACTTGTCATATGCATTACCCTCCCCAATCAATTTGAACTCGCCTCCAGATGAGTGTGTCGGACGTGGCCGGGTCAGCCATCGACGCCATCCCAGATGAGCTCCTGGGCGCGTCCAAGCATAAACGGCGTGCGTGGATGATGGCGCGCTATCCCGACCAGAGGAGCTCACCGCAGCCCTCGCCGGCAAGCGATTGCTGCTCGTTTGGGCTAGGTTGCAGGAAAGCTGGTGCCAACGGGGCGAGGATGCCGCCACGGATGCCACCAACAGCGCATGAACATGAAGAAGTATATTCACGGGAAGACCGGCGGCTTGGCCTCCGCGGCGAGCACCGCCGCCGTCTCGATCGACGGAGTGTTGGTCCTGTTGGAATCCATGAATCCATCGGTATCCGGCGTCTCGCGTGCGTGCGTGTACCTAGAAGAGATAATCTAATCCATCAAGCCAGACTCACTCACTCAGGTACTAGTTCGTGCTTGTACAGGACTGTATCAAGCCAGCCATGTACGCATGTGTCTTTCGGCCACACTTCAATCCTCAGTCGATGCTCGTTAATCAGAAGAAGTTCATGTGGCCCTGGTCGTCTTCGCCTTTGCCGTGCGTGCCCACGCCTGGAGCTTTGTCGTCGCGGACGGCGGCAACCCTCTGAGACACAGCGTTGACGAAGCCAAAGGAGATGTTGAGCTTGGTCCGGCGATCCCTAATGGCGTCCTTCGTCTTCTTGATGACGAACAGCTCTGCGCGGTTGGCATGCCGGGCTCCTGGCTCCTCATCGGCCATGGCTGCCATCGCCATCATGGCATGCATGCTCATCGTATGGCAGCAGGCACTCCCGGGCTGCATCTCCAATCAGGATTGTGCAGCGAGGAAGATGGCTATGATGTTTTGACCCGTGTAACATGAGACAAGCAAGTTTCCGGTAGGATTGTGCTTTTCCCAGTCTGCCAAACATATGTGAGGGTTAGGATAGACCGAGATTAGAGAGGTCGAGGTACCGACTTCAGGGATTTGAAGGTGAAGATTCATCTACGTCGATCCCTACAACCTCAGGGTTTATTTTAGACTTCACTCCATTATTGGGTGGCGATACACGCCGCGCGCTCCTCTCGAGCTGGCAGCGGGCCCTCTCTCAACACGCGCATGAACGCCCACCGTTCTTCCCTTTGATGCTCTTCGCACCGAAACCAGAGTGCCCGTGCAAAGCCCTCTCACCACCAAAATGGCAAAATCCATCATCCCCTGAGCTCGTCCCGGATCCGCACCTCCTCTCCACCGCAGGTCGCCGCTGCCGTCTCTCTTCAGGCCACGATCCCGCACTTGCTCCAGCAGATCACCGTCCGCTGCCGAGTTGAGGTCTCGGAAAGCGACCTGAGGGGGGCCGCAGCGGATCTGCGCCGAGGTCGAGGGGAGATTGTGACGGTTCTCCGCTCCCGCTTAGGAAATTCGCGACGGTGATGCTCGGCGCCGGCCTCGGCTCTAGAATCAGCAAGGCGATGGCGGCCCTGCTCCGGCGCCGCCGCCGGCTGCTCCGAATCGCTACACCAGCTGGCAGCGGGGCGCCGTGGTCGGAGCTCCCGCCGGACCTGCTGTTCCTCGTGCTCTCCCGCCTTCCCTCATACGCCGACCGCGTCAGCCTCCGCGCCGTCTGCCGGCCGTGGCGCTCCGCCGCGCGCCTGCAGCCGTTCGCGTGGCTCTTCGTCCGCGCCGACACCTTCCTCGCCCTCCCAGAGGGCGCGCTCCACCGCATGCCCCTCGACCGCAACCAAATCCTCTTACGTGTCCCCATTGCCACTGGCCGCATGTTCTTCCTGGTGCACCGTGACGGCAGCTGCTACCTCACGAACCCTTCTTCCGGGGAGAGCACCCCTCTGCACATCAGCAGCGACAGCCTCAAGATCGACCTCGGCTGCCGCAGCTACAACTGGATCAGGAAGGTGGTGGTCTCCGACGGCATCGTCGCCGTTCCCTACTGTGGCATGGTCACGATCTTTCCTCGCATGGCGTCGCCAGGTCAAGGTGCCAGATTGTGCTGGGTGCCCCCTGCAATGTTTCCAACAGCAAGCATCCATGTCGACACCGATATTGCACTCTTCCAAGGTGAGCTCTACGTGGTCCTCACCAATAAACATAACAAGAGTGGCTCTGAACTGCCGGAGCTCCATCGCCTGGAAATCGACGACGAGCAGAACCGCGTCAGGTCAGTCCAATGCATACGCCGCACGCCAAGAAACCACGTGGACGACCCTGCCCGGTCCTGGACGCCAAGAAACGGCATGGACCGAACCTGGCGCTCCGTCTTCTACCTTGTCCCGTGCGGCGACCGGCTGCTAATGGTGGAAAGGCGGACCCTCGTTGAGCGCTTCGTGGTCTGGGAGGGTGCCGTCCGACAGCGCGGTTCGAGGCCCATACGGACCCAGCTCGAGGCCTGGGAGGGGGTGGACCTGATCGGAGGCCATGGGCATTGGAGCAAGGTGGACACGTTGATGGGGCATGCGCTCTTCGTCAGCCGAGGCTGCTCTCAGTCGCTCCCTGCATCAGCCCAATGTGGAGCTCAACAAGATTGCATCTACTTTGCGATGACTGAGCGTCCTAGACGGAAAAGGGAGCCTCAGGATGACGTTTTCCGCTGTGTTGTGTACAACGTGAGAGACGGGACAATGGAGCCACTGGAGACGAGCGAACCGACGGTCCGTCCATGGGAACCCACCTGGTTTTTCCCTGCCCATGCTTGAGTAACATATATCTGTCCTCCTTGGTTTAACCGTCAAAGAAAAAATAATAATATCTGATTTGAGTATGCCAGTTAATCGCTTCCCTTGTAAAACGAGGAGAAAAAAGCTATGCCCGTGATGAAGAACATTTTGTTGGAATATTAGGCAAGTTCATGATTAATTCCAGTAAATAATTCATGACTAGAAGAGATACTAGCATGCAATAATCTAGCAAACTAGAAGAACAGCAAGACATGCATAACAGCAGCAAACACGTAACAATAGCTGTAGAAACAGACATGAACAGAGGATGTTGGACGTACTGATCGTTAGCTATTATGGGTGCGACAGTGTTGATGACGATGTTGGCGACGATCTGCTGCTGACGGCGATGAATAGCACCGCCCGACTTGGACGAAAGACGACCCGTGATGACGAATTTGAGCAGTCGCGCACAGCGCTTCCCAAAAACCTAATTCGTCCTCTCCCGGTGCAGGATCGCAA
The DNA here is from genome assembly GCF_018294505.1 of Triticum aestivum. Classification (NCBI taxonomy): domain Eukaryota; kingdom Viridiplantae; phylum Streptophyta; class Magnoliopsida; order Poales; family Poaceae; genus Triticum; species Triticum aestivum. The sequence continues at coordinate 46,194,582 of NC_057802.1, forward strand.
AGACGAACGGTTCCGGAGACCTGCTCTCCCACGCGTTTGGGATGGAGTAGACTACGATGGCGGCGCAAGTTGTGAGATGAGGCAAAACCCTAGGTGTTTTTCGGTGTGTCTCTGGCCGCAGCCGGTAGCTGTATATATATTAGGACCAGAGGCGGTATTGTGTCGCGACCACAATCCCAAACCGACTCGGTTTCTAATTCGTATACGAACTTACCGGAGGACCATTCACGCGCATGTACGCCTCGCCTCGCCTCGCCTCGCCTCGCCACGGCCCGGCCCGGCCCGGCGAGGCGAGGCGAGCGCGCGCGTGTGGTTTTCCCTTTCTCTTCTCACACACCACTTAGAGTGGTGGAGAGAACCCACTATATAAAGAGGTCCAACTCTTCTTCAACTTCCAAGGTGGGACTAAACTTAGCACCACCACTTGCCATTTTACACATGGGCTTTGAGATTTCAGAAATTGCTATGGGCCTAGCCCATTAATTCTAACACATTTATCTGGATATAGTGAATTTGTATAGGGTCAGTTGTATGAAGTTGTATGAAGGGTCAGTTAACATTTATCTGATCTGAACATTTATCTGTATTGTAACCCGGTTCGATGAAACCTTGAATCAGTAAACATTTTAGCAGTGAAGGGTCGGTTGTATGACGGTGCTCTAGTGAACGAGTAAGAACCCATAAGCCCAGATTGAATTCAGTATGTTTGATATGCTCTAGCTGCCATTTAGTTCAGTTCAAGTTCAGGTTTTGGTGCCATTTAGTTCAATTCAGTTTGGAGCATCAATTGGCACAATTCAGTTTAGATATTTGCATATATATATACTCCTGTTCAATTCGGTTTGGAGCAACAGCTGACATTCAGTTCAGTCCAGATTTTTGCATATGTACTCCTGTTCAATTTGCACATGCACAATGTTTTCTGAACAATAGTTTGTGGCGGCGGCGCGCACGACCGCGGCGGCGCCGGAGGCCACGTCCGGGATGAAGGCCACCGATCCATTTGTGGCGGCCACGCAGGAGGAGCTGGGCGTGCCGGTGAGCGGACGGCGACGGCGAGTGATAAGGGGAATTTTTTTTTCCAGAACCGGGAGCTCATCGTTTTCCTCTCCGGTTCGTTGATATGGGCTTTGGGCCCACTGTTTGTCTGCGTTCCCAGTGCGTTCGAGCCGCAACCGTCAGATGCGCATCCAGCGAACGACAAGCAACAACGTCCCTCTGCAGTTTCCTCCCCTACGTCAGAGGACCTCGTTCCCAGTTTTTGCATCAGCCTTTGTGTGTTCGTAAATATTGTGTAGCGAACAGATACAACTTCTGCTCCTACTTCCAAGAAATCCTTCCGTGTCATCAGGATGTTTTAGTGTCAAATCCTACACCATTCACATCCGGTTTTGTCTTTTTTATTTCTTTATATGTGTACTTTGAATTTTGATATGATTTTTTTATTTGCAGACATCGGTGTTGTGAACATCCCGCAAAAAACAAAGAACATCCACGATTTTTTCTGAATTTATTTGAAAATTTAAATTTGACTTTTTAAAATTTGTAGATATGTTAATCGTGTTTCATTTTTCTGCTCCACAAGAAAGTTCTCTCATGACCAGGGTTTCTTCGCCTCCCGCCAGTGCTACCGCCGATTTACTTCGTCTTCTCTAGCCTTAGGGTCATGGAGGCGTGGTGGATCTAGACTCTTGCCGGTATGAGGGCTCTTGCTCCGTTTAAGATGTTTTTTTTGGTTTATTTAGAGTTTGTGTCCTGCTCGATAAGATGAGACAGCAGCGGCTCCCTGAAGATGGAATAATGTTCTCCCTGCATAACTCTCGCCTTGGCGGTGCGTCTAGCATCATCAGAGGGCGTGTGGCGTTGTGTCTCCTGCGGATTTTGCGGGATTCTGTCGGTGTTTATCTTCGATGGATCTTCTTAGATTCAGTCTTCGTTCGGGATTTTGGGGCCAATATTTTGACTGTCTACTACAATAAGCTTTGTCCGGCTCCGGTGAAGGAGGGGCAATGACGATGGCATGTATTCGGCTAACCCTACTGTTTGTAGTCATCATTAAATGGTCTATGGATATAATTTTTATTGTCTTTTGTGTTCTTTATACCGTTGTGATGTTGGAGGAATGGATAGGAAGTTTTCAAGAAAAATGACTAAGGGCATATACAACCACACACACCAAAAGTCGGCCCCCAAATGCCTGTGAACGTGTCCGAGTGCGTCTGCAGACTGTAACTGGACAGCACACCAAATATATTCGCCACAATCATGAAAGTCAAACTTCATACTAGCCATCCAAATAAAAACCTACGTACTACATGCATACCTAAAACTACTCATCGTTGGAGATGTCGGCGATCTCCGTGCCCGGCGTCGGGTAGACGGGCAAGTGCTGCAGCTCCTGCGCCTACGGAGGCTCCGGTACCTCCCCCTTCGCCTCCGCGTCTAGTTCGGCGAATAGCGCCTCCGTCGATGTCTGTTCTTGCCAGTTGGCCTTGATGTAGGCCTCGACCTGGATGGACTCGAGGATGGCGGTCAGCTCCGCCATCTTCATCGCTTGGGCGGCCTCGTACTCCGCCTCTGCGTCCTCCATGGCGAAGCCCGCAGCCGGTAACGCCTCCACCTCCTCCTCTACCCCTGCCGCCTCCTTCTCCATGGGCTCCGCTTCCGGTGGCTGCTCCCCCTTCTCCTCATCCTCTTGCTCCGTCGCCTACTCCTCATCCTTCGACGACTTCGGTGAATCCGGGGGAAGGCCGGCGGCGAAACGAGCCGCCCGCCTCGCCTGGATCTGCTCGAGTAGCTGTAGTCTCCGCTCCGGAATGAGCATGACATAGGTGGTGATTCGGCACCTTGGCATGGTGCGGCGGGCAGATTGGAAGTCGCGGCGACAGAGAGCAGAAAGGACGGCTATCGTCGTCCGGCTTAAATAGCCGGCCTCCTCCCTCGGGCGGCACCCCGGAGCGGAGCCATGTGGCGTGGAGCGAAGGAGGCGCCTTTTGGACCTGCGATCTCTCCATATCTCCGTGTCGGCCTTATCCATCAATATGATGTGATGGGCGCGTCCGAGTCTTTTCATAACCGTTCCAGATATAGACCGGATATGAGAAGTGTCGACCGTTTCCGACGTTTGGCCCGGCTATGGGACGGCTAGTTGGGTGGCGTCCGGGCGTTTGGACGGTTATTATGTGTTTGTTGGCCGTATGGTGCAGTAGAAGGACGGGCTTGCTCGTACACGATGTTTATTCACACCAGACACTGCACGTTTGCCACGTAGTACGAGAGAAGAGACACCAACAACGAAATGAGTGCGCTTTGGACCACTCAAGTACGGGAGAGGGAGTCCTTGCTCCCGCGTGGCGTCACATCACAAACCTCAGGTCTCGTGGCTTGTGCCTTGTGCTGGACACCACCGCCCGGCGCAGCTCCCGAGAAAGCGACCGCCTTTCTCGTGTCCTCTCGCTCTCCGTCCAAGCACACTAGTCAGAGCGAACACGTCACACGGCCCACTCAAGCCGTCACATTCGACCATGGACATGCCCACGGCGGCGTGCTCGCCGTCCTCGTCGGCGCAGCCTCCGCCGTCGTCGTCAGGTTTGTCCGTCGCCGCGTGCGTTGGATTGATTCACCATGCGTTTCTTTGCTTTTTCACTTGGTGTGCTTGGTGTGAGAGATACAGGCGTCGATGTGGTCGTTGACGCGGGGAACGACGAGGAACGGCGGCGCCTGCTCCTCGATGCCGCCATCGACGGCAACCTCGACCTCCTCGCCAGTACGTCCCGAAATGCCTTCAACGAAGCTTGTATTACTAGTGTAAATCGACTAACAATCCATCTGATATTGGGACGTCGAGGGATGGCGCTGGAGTTGCTGCCGCCGGCGCCTAGCGCCACGGGCGCGGACGTCACCGGCGTCTGGTCGACGTGCGGCAGGGCGCTCCACCTGGCCGCGACCAACGGCAGGACGGACGTCTGCCGCTACCTGGTCCAGGACCTCGCCATCCCCGTCGACGTCCTCTCCGACGAGCGCGAGACGCCGCTGCTCCTGGCGGCCACCTTCGGCCACACCGCAACGGCGGCCTGGCTCCTGGAGCGCGGCGCCAGCCCGCGCGCCCCGGACGTCGACGGCGAGACCCCGCTCCACTGGGCCGCTTACAACGGTACGTATGCGTCCGACCTCGCCGGCCGACGCCACCTCACTCTGCTCCGTGCTCCTGTTGCTTGCTCGCCTTGAGAGGAAGCTCCGCCGTGGCCATGACCATGCCGTGCCGAGCGGGCACCGGCGCGCGTGCGCGACTGACATGTTGGCGCGTCGTCCGTGATGCAGGGGATCGCGACCTGGCGATGCTGCTCCTGTGCAAGGGCGCCGACGTGGGCGCGACGAACCCCCGGGGCACGGCGCTCCACGTCGCCGCCATGCGCGGGTTCCCGGAAGTCATCCGCGTCCTGCTGCGCCACGGCGCCGATGTATGTGCGGCCGCTCCTATGGTGCCTGCATTTTGTTCATGGCTGACCAGCTTGCAATTTTGCAGCCCAACAAGTTCGCCAGCCGTGTCTTCACGCCCTTGGTCTCGTCGCTTCTTGGTGGCTCCGTGGAATGCATGAAGCTGCTCATTGAGGTGCTACATTACTTCATCTTCTGCTAAGTGCTAATTGATCTCTAAGTTCGTGTTGATTGCATAAATCACACTAGTTGTTTGTGATGTCGCGGTATAACAGGTTATCTTTTGTAAGTAGCACTTGCAATGCTTGGATCGCTAGAGTTCTATAAAATTCCCACATGAACTGTGCATATGGAACTCCCTTGTGCTAAACTGAGACTGTTCCTGGAAATGTTAACTAGGCTGGGGCTAATGTTCATGCCGGTGGATTCAGTGGAGCGACCCCTCTGTTGTTAGCGTGCAGCCGCCGTGGCAACATCGGATTCGTCAAGTGCTTGTTGAAGGCTGGAGCAGATCCGAACGTTCCTGACGAAGTGAGCATTCCGAACCACCTTCCCTGCCACATTTCATACTGTTCAAGTTCAAGTACATATAGTTTGACCTACACTTTAATCCTTAGCCCTGAACAACAATGTTACCCCGAAACTCATGCTTTCTGTACTCTGTAACAGCTTGGTAGGTTGCCGATAGAAATTGCCGCGGTCCAAGGTGGAAAAAAACTTGTTCAACTTCTGTTTCCTGTGACTCGATGCCCTCCAAACATGGTTGCCTGGAGTGTTGCTGGCATCATGAGTCATGTGAATTCTGCTGCTTACAAGGAGCGGGTATGTCTTATTGATGTTAGTTACCAGTACTCCTTTGCGGAGGGTCTTGTTTTAATCAGTTTCCATGCACTTGAAATGTAGCTAATTTATTACTAATTGGCTTTGCTCTTATCAACACTCCATAGTTATCTGGTAATTGATTGCCTTAAAACTACTCTTTTGGGTTTATTTAGGTGAGAAAGGGCTCCTGTAAGAGGAAAGCTGAACTAAAACTAGAAGGGAACAAGGCCTACGAAATCAAGGACTACGACACGGCTATACTTATGTACAACATGGTAACTTCTTTTTTCGCCGCTGATTTTGTATGCACATGTTCAGTCGCAAATGTTTTCTCTTGTTTCATTTCTTACTTTTCCTAATGTCAACAAAGCCACTGTTGAAATTGCCAAGGCATATATCTCTGCACCCAATTCAAATCACTTGGTTCATATATATTTCGGAAATTCTGACTTTGGAAAACGATGTTTTTCACATTTAGGCACTGAAGTTCGATGACCCAAACGACATAGATGCATCCATATATGCAAACAAGAGCCTCTGTTGGCTGCGCCTTGGTGTTGGCGACGAGGCGCTTTCGGACGCCCAGGCCTGCATCAGGTTATGGCCTGACTGGGGGAAAGGCTACTACCGCCAAGGAGAGGCCTTCCGCTTCCTGCAGGTGATCATCGCACTGCTGTTTGCGCTTCCCTTCTGTGCTTCAGAAGTTCAGATTCAGCTATCCAATACCCACCCATCGGTCGGTCGATCCGCTCAACTAACGATTGGTGCCGGCCTGATTTGATTCATACCCTTATTTTTTCTTAGCTCATCAACCTGGCATCTAATCCGCGCTTGTGTTAGGATTACGCCAGCGCTTACGCCGCGTTTGTCAAGGCATCGGAGCTTGATCCGCAGAACCCTAAGATCGCCAACGCCCTCAGGTAATCCACCGCTTGCACTTGCATCCTCACGTCGCCGTCGTACAAATTGATTCTTACGTTACAAGCGTGCATGGTGGCCTGCATGATGTGGCATGTTCATACTTCTGCAGGGATCTCTTGGAGCGCACGAAGGGCGCATCGGTTTCACGGTGCTTGGAGGAAGGGGTGCAAGTGCAAGGAAGAAGCCAGGTTCTGTCTGGGCCGTGTGATCAAACAGTCCAAGGGCGGGGCTCTTTTGTGCAGGCAGTAGGTAGAGGTCAGCCACTATCCAGTGGCCAGTAGGAAAATGGTGGAGCGGTGTGAAAACAAACTGTGGCGGGAGTCGGAGGCTGTATAGTTGTGTTTCTGGTGGGCTTTGTGGTTTGGTTTTGCGCACTCTGTTTCCTGGGCCGGATAGCATTCGAGGCCCGTCGTGATGGCTAACTGAAAATGTGTGCAGCCAGGGTCGTTGTAAAAAACAAAGGACGTTTGATACGAGCACTTCCCAGATCGAACTGAAGGGTTCGCTGGGAGACACCGCAGCCAGAACCAATTCGTTCAGCATGAGAGATCCCCCAGCGCGAACACCCTCCTCCGCCTAACATCATCCTTACAAAAATAGGACTCACCTCCGAGTGTGAATATCTGGTGCTCGGGCACGTTGGTGCCCGTTTTATGGAAAAATCAGAAACCATATTTAGAAGTTTCAACAAAAAACAATAATTCTGTGGAAACCTGTATGTGTTCACGAGGAATCCTTGAAATTTTGTTTAAAAAAATGTAATTTGTAACCTGTACAAACGAAACAAATTCCGGTCCAATAATAAAAAAAGAAGCTTGTTTGATAATACACATTTGTCTTTTTTTACACCACGTGTGGAAGTAGAATGATATGAAACTTTGCAAATACATAATACTCGCGCGCGCGCGCGCATGCATGTTTATAAAAAAAATCAGTTTTTTTGCATTGTAAAAAAAATATTTTTCGCAAACGGGCACCACCATTGGCAATTTTCACTCACCTTCCTCAATATCATCCCAAATCCTGCATGCCTTTTGAAATGAGCCTCACCTTTCTCAACATCATTCTTATACTACTCCCTTCGTTTTTCTTTACTGCGCATATTAAACTTGTCTAAAGTAAAACTTTATATACTTTCAACAAGTTTCAAGTTTGTAGAAAAATATACTAAGATATACATCATCAAATATATATTATTGGATTCATCATTGCTTATATTTTCACATTATATAAATTTGCTATTGTAAATGTTCATATTGTTTTCTACAAACTTACTCAAACTTTATAATGTTTGACTTCAGTCAAAGCTAATATGCGGAGTAAATAAAAATGAAGGGAGTACAACAACAAAATCATAAAAAGCGCCCAAGGTTCGTGTTGGAGTACTAAAAAACTTGAAACACGGAACCCACCGAAACTAGTTCCCCAAACTGATAGAGCCGGCTACGAGAGGTTGGGACATGGTGAAGTTGCGAGCAAACTTTCTACCGATGGCTATTGAGATCATACAGACCATACAAATCAGCCGTATGCCTTAAGATGATTTTTGAGCTTGGCATTTTGAAAAGAGCGGTGTGTTTTCGATCCGCTCGGCGAACGGCATGATAATGAAAACTAGGAGAAGGGAAGCATGGAACGATAAAATTCCACAAACTTCTAACATAGCTGAGGAGCAGAGTGGATGGAAGAGAATTTGGAGCGCCAGGTTAGGTCCGAAAATCCGCATGTTTGCTTGGCGGCTAGCACGCTCATCTCTTCCTACGGGAGAGGTCGAGCACCATCGGCACATGGCCACTACAGCAGCGTGCTCCTCCTGTGGGGCGCTGGTTGATTCTTGGCAACGTTCACTCTTGGAGTGCAACATGGCGCGGAACGTCTAGCCATCTCTGATCAAGGATTGTACGCCGACATCACAGCTGATGAGACCTATGATGCAAAGCTATGGCTAGTCAAGCATTTGGAAAAATGTTAAATGCTTATATAAAAATTATTGACCATGTGTTAAGGACATGTTAATATTGCATTTAGAAAAATTTATTCAAGCATTTGAAAAAAATGTTAAATATGCATAGAAAATATGTTGACCACGTATTAGAAAAAAACTTGTATTTTAAAAAATGTTAATTAAGCATTTGAAAAGGTTTAAAAGTGTGTATAGGAAAAATGTTGAGCATGTATTACGAAAATGTTAAGTTTATACTGAAAACATATTAAATGTGTATTAGGAAAATATTGTTGACATGTACAAAAAATGTAGAATGAATTACAAAAAAACAAAGAAAACCAAAAAAGGAAAAAAAAAGGAAATAAAAATAAAACCAAAGAAACAAATGCAGCAAGAATAAACAAAGAAAAAAAACAAAAAAGCATTGAAAACCGAAGAAACAAATGAAAAGTGGAGAAGAA